>NC_040102.1:34158663-34461693 GCF_003369695.1 Bos indicus x Bos taurus
TGAGGTAAGAAAGCTCTGTAAAATAAGATTTTCATGGAAAATTAAATAAATATCTAAGGGAAAATGTGTTTCCTAGATTTTATTTTGAAAAGATATGTCTTTTATTATATTTATTATAGATAGGAAGAGAGAGAGAAAGGGAGAGAAAGGAGACAGAGAGATTCTCTGAATACAAGAATTTAGTTCTACTTTTGGAGAAGGAAATGGCAAGCCACTCCAGTGTTCTTGCCTGGAGGATCCCATGGACAGAGGAGCCTGGCAGGCTACAGTCTGTGGGGTCACGGGAGTCAGACACAACTTAGCGACTATACTACTACTACTAAAAGTTTAATGTATGGCAAAACCAATATTGTAAAGTAAAAAAAATAAATAAAAATAAAGTCAGAATTCTGAATAACAACAACAAAAAAAAATAAAATAAAATTCACATTGGAGAAGGAAATGGCAACCCACTCCAGTATTCTTGCCTGGAGAATTCCATGGACAGAGGAGCCTGGCGGGTTGCAGTCCATGGGGTCACAGGGAGTCGGACATGATTGAGTGACTAACACACACACACACACACACACACACACACACACACACATACAGTTCTAATCTGGCTCAAAATTTCTAGTCTTCAGACCTTTCCTCATTCACCTGACTGTCACACTGTCCTCCCTGCTGTTTTTAAACACAACGGGCAAACTTCCATCTCAGGGTATTTGCACTAGCTGTTGCCTCTTCCTGGGATGTTTTTCAACATAGCTGGTTGTCTCACCTACTTCAAGTCTTTGCTTATATACCCTCATCTCCCTGAGGTTTCTCTCAACAAGTTTATAAAACTTGGCAACTTTCCCAATTATCGAAGCATATGGTTTTCAAATGACACTTCTACTTTGCTCTATAATTTTGCTTAAGCATGTGTCACCTTCTAGTATTCTTTCTAATCCCCTTTTTAAATCACATTATTTTTAGTCTCATCTGATAATATAAAATTCATATGCATTTTGTTTACTCCTGTAATTCAAGCTCTTTAAAAATATCTGGAAAATAACAGTCAACAAACATTGAACTGACGTGACATAAAGTCAACAGACAAGGTAGGGATCTCACTTTAAAGGGGCTGGTGCACTGGGATGACCCAGAGGGATGGTATGGGGAAGGAGGTGGGAGGGGAGTTCAGGATTCGGAACACGTGTACACCTGTGGCGGATTCATGCTGATGTATGACAAAACCAATACAATATGGTAAAGTAATTAAAAAATACATTATTTGTAAACGTGGGAAGAGGATGTTTAAAAGTCTCTATAAAAAGAAAAGGTAGGTGTCGGCATTTCATTTTCATTTTCCCAATATGTATAGTATAAAGACTGGGGACTCATGGCAGTCTGGATCTGTTAAAGCAAAAGTTCAAAGAGCCAAACCACTGACAAGCAGAACAAAATTTTTCTCATTCCTGTAGCAAAAAGAAAAAGTAACACACAATGGAGTGGAGCTCCAGGGGATGCACAGATTCTGTGTTGAAAGCCCTATGAAGAGACTTAACTAGTGATATGCAGGTACTGTTTTTTTTTTTTTTGGCAAAGAAAGAAGTCATATATCTATGCTTGGCCAAGGGAGGAAGCTATTACTGAGGAGTCTAGAAACCAGCAGAACTTTTGGTGGCTGTGCAGTTCTTGAATAATCATATGAATATTTAAGTTGTATCAAATACATAGCTTCTTTCCCTGTAAAATCATTTGCCAAATTTTGAAGTTGCACAGAGTAGCCAAGGAGCTAAACTTAAATCTCTCAAAATAAGACCATTTTTTTTTTCAAAATTGGTGGTATAGACTCAATAAATCCTATTTTATTCAAACATGATAAAAGCAAAGAAAAATTACACCTACATTACTAGTTTTAAAGGCTGATGAAAACCAAACTAAAACCTTCTAAGTATTTAGAAGAAAAAGATGTACCCTTCAAGGAAGAGCACTAAGACTGAGAGCTTAAGTTGTCAATACAAATGAGGAAAGAAAACCAGAAGACAATGAAATAAATACTTTTAAAGGACAAAAGTCACTTTAAAAAGGTCATCCCAGAAGTTATTCCAGCAAAAATGTTTTTAAGAATAAGGTTAGACACAGTTGAAAAAAAAAAGAAAAATGTGCATATGAACACCAAGAGGGAAAAGAGAGGGGTGGAATGAATTAGGAGACTGGGATTGATGTATATACACTGTTGACGCTATGTATAAAATAGATAACTAACAAGAACCTTCTGTATAGCACAGGGAACTAACTACTCAATGGTCTGTGGTGGCCTAAATGGGAAGGAAATCTGAAACAGAGGGGATATATGTATATGTATGGCTGATTCACTTTGTTGTAAAGTAGAAACTAACACAATATTGTAAACCAACCATACTCACATAAAATCATCTTCTTTCGTGTTTTTGATTTTTTAAGATTTATTTTTAATTGGAGGATAATTACTTTACAATGTTGTGTTGGCTTCTGATGTACAGTGCAAATCAGCCATAAGGACACATATATCCCTCTCCCTCCTGCAAGTCCCTCTTCAGCCCCTCCCACCCCATCTTCTAGGTCATCACAGAGCACCAGGCTGAGCCCTCTGTGCTACACAGTAGCGTCCCACTAGCTGTCTGTTTCACCCATGGCAGTGCATATGTTTCACTGCTACTCTCTCAATTCATCTAATTTTTTTTTTAAGAGGTTTAACTGCCCACAAAGGGAAAGGTGAGGTGAAGATGGAGCAGAGAGAGATTTGAAAGATGCTGGTCCTGAAGATTCAAATGATAAGGTTACAGGCCAAGGAAAGCTGGCAACCATCAGAAGCAGGGAGCGGTGGAAGACACGCTATGCCTACTCCCAGGGAGCCTAGTCCTGCTGACATCTTAATTTTGTCTCACTGATACTAATTGCAGAATTTTGGCCTCCAAAAATGTAAGGCAATAAATTTCTGTTGTAATCCACTGCATTTGTGGTGATTTGTTACAAGTGACACAGGAAACTGTATGTTCTAGAAAATTTAGAAAAATGCATAAATGTACATAGAAAAAAAATCACTTGCAATCCCACTGCTCAGGAATTTTACTGTGAACTTTTTTTGTGAACTTCTTTCTAAATCCTTTACTTAAAAAAATATATATATATAATCATTTTTGTATATTTTCAACTTAAGTAAATTTGATATACAATAAATTGAAATATTTAAAGTAAGAAAAAGAATAAGGCTAATGTTTAACCCTGAATGCACGCTAAGCAAAAACAAGCAGACCTACAATAGAAGTGAAGAGAATTCCCAAGACATACAGAAACTAACTGCAGATAGAAACAAATGAAGGAAAAATGAAGAGCACCAGAATGAGTAAATTCATGCTTAATTATAAAGGGACATATACTGTACAAAAATAATCCTAATAGTACATTGGAGCTTAAAAGCATATGAGAAAAATAATGAAAAAGCAGAAGACAAATGAAATGAAAAAGGCTTAATGATCTAACAACGTATGTGTGTTGTGTCTGACTCTTTGACTCCATGAACTGCAGCCCACTTAGGCTCCTCTGTCCATGGAATTCTCCAGGCAAGAACACTGGAGTGGGTAGCCACTTTTTTTCCAGGGAGTCTTTGCAATCCAGAGATTGAACCAGTATCTCCTGCATTGCAGGCAGATTCTTTACCATCTGAGACACCAAGGAAGCCTTCAACAATGTAGAGTAACTTGTAAAAGTAATAATTTATATTAGATTCAATAATTCAGGAACTAATATGATAGTCTAGAGAAACTACTAAAGAATAGTAAAAAGATATATAACAAAGAATTATTTAATTTAGAGAAAATGGTATCATATAAAACATAGATTCATTAAAGTGGAGACAATGAAGGAAAAAGGAATATAAAAATAAAATGTACAAAAGACAAAAATGACTTCAGACATAATATGGAAAATTAAAGGATCAAGAAAAACAAGAGCATCTTAAAACTGTTGAACACAGCTAGACTTAGTACAGTACTTAATACTGTGTGATGTCTGTACAGATAAATAGGGCTCGGGAGTAAACCTAAAATTAGAGAAAATAGTCCAGAAAGAGATCCCCATCATAAACACTCTTTTGAATTATGACAAACATTTCATTACAGTGAAATGGGAAAATTATTTTTTCAGTAGCATGTGCTGGATTCATTGGAGGCTAATACAAAAAAATATTCAAATCTGGATTCCCATGCTCATGAAACACACAAACATCAATTCTGGATGAATCCTAGAGTTGAGTATGAAAGTGAAAACAATAAAAACTATTAGACAAAGGTGCAGCTTGAATTCATGACTGTATGGAGACAAAGATTTCTTTTAAAATATGAAAATAATAATACCTACAAATAAAATAATAATTTGGATTGCATTAAAAGAGTTTCAGAATCAATTAAAAAATTCCTGATGAATAAAAAATTGAAAGGGAATGACAGGAAAAATTCCTCCAAAAGTATTATGTAGATTCAATGAAGTCACAATCAATATCTATGGACATTTCTTTGTGGAAGAGTTTTTTGTAAAATATATGCAAATTAAAGTGGTAAGAAAAGCTAGAATATTCTTGATGAAGATAATATAAAGAGACTGACTAAAACTTTTAAGGACCCATAGAAAAAAATACAGCTACAGTTTTGATTTTTCTTTATTCCCAAATGTGGTATGCTTTTTTTAAAACTAATTTCCTCAGCTTGTATGGGATTGAGTTTGGGTAATTACAGTTATATTCCAAGTCCTTAATACATTCTGATGTAGAAACTAATTTAAAAATCACTGTTCTTTCCACTCAAAAATCCACTATGTTCTTTCAAATATAGTTGAATATGAGAACTTGAAAACAAGTCATATTTATGTATTAATGAAAATTTCAAGATAATTAGTATATATGCTTAAAAGATTTTCCTGAAGCATAAAATAAGAGACAAATAGCCAACAACTGAAAATATTAAAGAATGCAAAATAATTACTTTCTGAATAAATATAAACAGTAATTATAAATAGAACAGAGAACAGGTGATAAAATAATGTAGGTCACCTACTTTTGCATTAGGTTCACAGTGTACGTTTTCCCTTCAATTAAAATGATGTAGGATACCTGGCAGAAGAGTGGATTAAAAAGGCAAAAGAAAAGTGAGAAAAATGTTACAAAGGAAAACTACCTTTTATGTTACCAATAATCACATCCTAAAGCACACTAATAAAATAAAAAGAGGAAAATATATAATTTAATACTGACTTATTCCAATGGAATCCAATATTAAAATATTTGCTTCATTTGTACAGTTTTTTTAATGTTTAGCCAATAAGATAGAACCTAAAACATTGATTATTTTAATCCACAAGTGTGTTTAATAATGAAGTCATTGCAAAATTTGCACTTAAAAGAATATAACTACTCAATTGAAAATTTATGTAGTATAGCAAAGAATTAACTGCACATATTTAGTATTTATAGATTTTATAAAATTTGTTTCAAGTTTGGATGCAATATTCACTGATTTTGTTAATATTGATAAATTTTGCCTGATAAGTAATGGTTGTATAGTAAATGATAACTTTACCTTTTGCTTTGTATAATTTTTCTTATTTTTGTGCTAGACCTTTCTGCTCCCTTGTGATTTAGGTGTTCCTCTTGTAGGTATATATTTTAAAATCCAATTTGAAATATATGTGATTTCTGATAAACTTAGGTTTAAAGTTTTATTTAAAATTTAATTCTCCATTGTATCAAGACATATGTATGCTTTGTATTCTTTCATTTGTTACAATTGCATATTCAATTTATTTTGAGTTATACATATTCATACTTTTCACCAGTCCCTGCTTTTATGTTGTTCTTCGTCTCAGTTTCAGTGTCTACCTGCTGAAGTACATTATTTAAAATATTTTCTTCTCTTGTACTTTGAAAGTGTTAATGTAATCTAATTTCTAATAAACTTCATTTATTCTGTGTTGTGATACCTGATCTCAGTTCATCTATGTTTAATGTATCCTATTCTCCAGACTTTTTTCTCTCTTTTCTAGGAATTCTAATTATTCTGTATCTATAAGCCTCTAATTCTCCCTTTTTTGTTTAGCCATTTATATATTGTATCTGTTTATTTCTTCAGCTGTCTCTGGTCTACTGTTAATTCTTGATTTTACACACTTATCTTTCACATAGATATTCCACTCAGTTATTTTTAAAATCTTTTAGTCTTTTTAAGTTGAATATTCTTTTATGATAATTTCTTAATTATAATAATTATAACACGTTGCATATTGTGTTTGTAGCATTTGTAAAATCGGTAGGTATGATAACCTCATCAGTTCAAAAATACTATTAATCCCTTATTATATATTCATTACTGTTCTAGGCATTGGAATTAGAGATATTAACAAAATAGTCAAAAATTTTTCCTCATGAATTTGACAGTTGAGGAAAGATTTTTTTTATACTTCTCTTATGGGAATTACTGTCATAGAATCCGGTGAAACCTGGTTGAAGACATTTCCCTCTTAAGTAGATTCTGTGTATATTTTCTAATATGACCAAGTAATCCCATAGATTTTTTTCATAAAAGATAAAACACTCTTTAAATGCTGTTAAATGTCTTGTTTTTTATTTAAATAATTTAAAGTTTTCATTAAATACATATTCCCTTATAAATTATATATTGACAATTTTAAGCTTGTAATATCTGTTAGGGTGAGCAGTAAGTAGTTACTAAGTAAGTATTTGCATTCAAATTATCTAAACATTTACTACTCAATCAAAAAGAAGATTCAGGTGTACTGTTTCAAAAATCATACTTCATTTCTTAAGAAATTATTCTGGAAATTAATAAAAAAGATTAAGAATCTTTCAACTGATTCAAAGAATAAAAAAGAGAAAACTAATACTTGAACCAAGACAAACTAAGATGGCATGAACAAAAATTCTTTATGATCAACATGTTTGCAATCAAGATGTAAAAATTATTCATGTAACATTTCATTAAATCAAATGCTTATGATTCCATATAAGGATGCCATAGGTTTACTAAACGACAACTAAAAATCCTCCAAATCTTGCATGGTGAGTGAGGGTCAAGAGACTCTAAATGGATCAAGTCAGAGATTATTCAGACACTCAAGAGGGAAACATTTAGAAGATGGGCCTTGGGACTTTAATATAAGCATCACTTCATCATATTTTTATGAAACACTGTTAATCTTGGTTCATTTTCAAAAGGGCTTTTTCACTTAAGAAAAATTAGGGATAAATATAAAATTCAGGAAGTGAGCAAGGATGAAAAACACCAGGTTTACTCATTAGGAACAAAATATTCACATGCATTTTTTAGTTCGTGGGAAACGTTAGTGCTTTAATTACATGTGTTTCTACTCCTCCACTTGATGTTGACCGTATTTTCTCCGGAACTGTAAACTGCACACGTAGTCTTTCAGAATCTGTAAGGTGCAAAATGTTTTACTGGGGCGACATCCATCACCTAAACCCATAATATTCTACACGCTACCCCTCATTTCTGCTCTCTTTTCAAATACCCTCAATATCCACTTTTTTCTAGAATTACAAATCTTTTCAAGAGAAATAAGTATGCTGCTTTAGGAATATTGTCCTGTGGGCAGGTTCCCGGTAACCCTGAGGCAATAGGTCCAAGTATTATTAGAACAAAGAAAGTCAGATCCTTCGGACTTTTCAAATACAGAGCTGAGAGATCAAAAACTCAGGGCAGTCTATGAAACAATCATCTTAAGGCATGTACTCCAGCACCGGCATCGGCATCGCACATATTTACTACGGTCTCAAGAAGAGTGGTCAAGACCCTCACAACCAAAGTGGATTTTGACTGGGGAAGGAGGCAATGCGAGACTGTTTTCGGACTTACATAGTTGGAGCTCCCGTCAAGAAAGCGTTTTCACAGAGATAGCCGGCGTCTTAGAAACAGAAAGGAGCCCTGACATTCCCAACAGGTCAGAAGAGGGATTTTGTACTTACTGTCGTCTGTCTGAAGCCCGGTGAGCCCCAGGAGCAGAAACAGAAGGCACAACATGGCTTGATGTCCTGGATGCTGGCCGAATGACGGCCGTTGGCTTGACTACAGGACGGTTGGGGAGCGCGAGGAGGCGCCTCACGGCCACGGCCACGCACACTGCAGGAGGCAGGCGGCTGGGAGAGCCCTGGGTCCAGACTCCGGATGCTGTGTGCTCTTCAACGTGGGCGACCTGGGCCCCTAAGCCTGTGCAGGAGGCTGCAACCCAGTGTGACTCTGCCTTCTGGCTAAGGAAGTGCAGCATCACTTTTGAAACAGAAGGTTGAAGAGCTAATGAACAGGAAGGTTCATCTGTACCTTAACTGAACTTTTATATATAATATAATGTGTACAAATATATATATTTATAAATAAACATATTATATACATAATAAATAATATATTTATGTACAACTCAATATTCAAGTGAACAGACCAGTATAATTAATACCTAGATCCAGATCAAAAAGTAAAATATAGAAATACTAAAGCTGCCAGACTGTGACAACTGTCAGTAGCCCCTGACAATCACTACTTCTAACACAATAGTTTTGTCTGTTTTTGAACTTACATAAATGGAGCTAATCATCATGTATTCTTTTTATGTTTAAGTTCTTTTAACATTAGGAGATCCATACATATTGTGAATAGTAACAGTTATTTTTTTCTCTTGTTGCTGTATATCATGCATTGAATGAATATGTTTATCTGTTTTTTTTCTATTTTACTATTGATTATAATTTTACTCATTATAGTTGCAGCTATTAGAAAACATAGTTGGCATAATACCTTCCAGATCCATATCCGTTGTTGCAAATGATATTATGCTTGCTGAAATAAGTCAGATAGAAAAAAGACAAATACTGTATGTTATCACTTATATTTGAAGTCTAAGAAATAAAACAAACGAGTATAAAGAAACAAACTCACAGATATAGCAAGCAAACTATAAAGTGGGGAGAAGAAAGGGGGGAAGAGAGTGAATGGGGTGTGAGGATTAAGAGGTACAGACTCCTTTGTATAAAATAAATGAGCTACAGGGATATAATGCACAGCACAGAGACTATAGCCAATATTTTATAATAACTTTAAGTTGAGTATAATCTATAAAAATTCTTGAATCACTGTGTTGTACACCTCAAACTAATATAATTTCGTAAATCAACTAAATTTCAATTAAAAAAATATTTTGGATCAGTGAAAATAACCAAAAACCAAAACCAAAATCAAAACAAACTATGTTTGGCCCCTCTATTTCATTAAGGTCTGTCAATTTTTGATTCTTGTATATTGAAGATGTATCATTTTTTAATGTGCCCACTTAGGGATATTTTGTTTTCTTGATAAATTGACCTTTGTCATTATAAATACCACTTTTTACTTAGGTATATGCCATTTGGTGATTTACACTGGGTGTATTCTAGAGTGAAGTTGCTGGATCACAGTGTGTATGTTAGTAGGTACATTCAAAAAGTTTTCTAAGATTACTGTACTAATTTGTATTCCCACCAGAAATGTACAAGAATTACATTTCATATCAATGCTTACATTTTTTTTTGCCTTTTAGATTTTTTTTTTTGTGGTGCCTAAATATTACATTAAAAAATTTTTTTTTTTTTTACTTTACAATATTGTATTGGTTTTGCCATACATCAACATGCATCTGCCACAGGTGTAACATGTTCTTCATCCTGAACCCCCTTCCCATCTCCCTCCACATACCATCCCTCTGGGTCATCCCAGTGCACCAGGCCCAAGGTTCCTGTATCCTGCATCAAACCTGGACTGGTGATTCATTTCTTATATGATATTATACATGTTTTGATGCCATTCTCCCAAATCACCCCACCCTCGCCCTCTCCCACAGAGTCCAAAAGACTGTTCTATACATCTGTGTCTCTTTTGCTTTCTCTCATACAGGGTTGTTGTTACCATCTTTCTAAATTCCATATATATGCGTTAGTATACTGTATTGGTGTTTTTCTTTCTGGCTTACTTCACTCTGTATAATAGGCTCCAGTTTTATCCACCTCATTAGAACTGATTCAAATGTATTCTTTTTAATGGCTGAGTAATACTCCATTGTGTATATGTACTACAGCTTTCTTATCCATTCATCTGCTGATGGACATCTAGGTTGCTTCCATGTCCTGGCTATTATAAACAGTGCTGCGATGAACATTGGGGTACATGTGTCTCTTTCAATTCTGGTTTCCTCGGTGTGTATGCCCAGCAGTGGGATTGCTGGGTCATATGGCAGTTCTATTTCCAGTTTTTCAAGGAATCTCCACACTGTTCTCCATAGTGGCTGTACTACTTTGCATTCCCACCAACAGTGTAAGAGGGTTCCCTTTTCTCCATATCCTCTCCAGCATTTATTGCTTGTAGACTTTTGGATCACAGCCATTCTGACTGGCATGAAATGGTACCTCGTTGTGGTTTTGATTTGCATTTCTCTGATAATGAGTGATGTTGAGCATCTTTTCATGTGTTTGTTAGCCATCTGTATGTCTTCTTTGGAGACATGTCTAGTTCTTTGGGCTATTTTTTGATTGGGTTATTTATTTTTCTGGAATTAAGGTGCAGGAGTTGCTTGTATATTTTTGAGGTTAGTTGTTTGTCAGTTGCTTCATTTGCTATTATTTTCTCCCATTCTGAAGGCTGTCTTTTCACCTTGCCTATAGTTTCTTTTGTTGAGCAGAAGCTTTTAATTTTAATTACATCCCATTTGTATATTTTTGCTTTTATTTCCAATATTCTGGGAGGTGGGTCATAGAGGATCCTACTGTGATATATGTCAGAGAGTGTTTTGCCTACATTCTCCTCTAGGAGTTTTACAGTTTCTGGTCTTATATTTAGATCTTTAATCCATTTTGAGTTTATTTTTGTGTAAGGTGTTAGAAAGTGTTCTAGTTTCATTCTTTTACAAGTGGTTGACCAGTTTTCCCAGCACCGCTTGTTAAAGAGATTGTCTTTTCTCTACTGTATATTCTTGCCTCCTTTGTCAAAGATAAGGTGTCCATAGGTGAGTGGGTTTATCTCTGGGCTTTCTATTTTGTTCCATTGATTTAAATTTCTGTCTTTGTGCCAGTACCATACTGTCTTGATGACTGTGGCTTTGTAGTAGAGCCTGAAGTCAGGCAGGTTGATCCCTCCAGTTCCATTCTTCTTTCTCAAGATTGCTTTGGCTATTCTAGATCTTTTGTATTTCCATACAAATTGTTAAATTATTTGTTCTAGCTCTGTGAAAAATACTGTTGGTAGCTTGATAGGGATTGCATTGAATCTATAGATTGCTTTGGGTAGTATACTCATTTTCATATATTGATTCTTCCGATCCATGAACATGGTATAATTCTCCATCTATTAGTGTCCTCTTTGATTTTGTTCATCAGTGTTTTATAGTTTTCTATATATAGGTCTTTAGTGTATACTCCTAAGTATTTTATTCTTTTCATTGCAATGGTGAACGGAATTGTTTCCTTAATTTCTCTTTCTATTTTCTCATTATTAGTGTATAGGAATGCAAAGAATTTCCGTGTGTTGATTTTATATCCTGCAGCTTTACTTTATTCACTGATTAGCTCAAGTAATTTTCTGGTGGAGTCTTTAGGGTTTTCTATGTAGAGGATCATGTCATCTGCAAACAGGGAGAGTTTTACTTCTTTTCCAATCTGGATTCCTTTTATTTCTTTTTCTGCTCTGATTGCTGTGGCCAAAACTTCAAAAACTATGTTGAATAGTAGTGGTGAGAGTGGGCACTCTTGTCTTTTTCCTGACTTTAGGGGAAATGCTTTCAATTTTTCACCATTGAGGATAATGTTTGCTGTGGGTTTGTTGTATATAGCTTTTATTATGTTGAGGTATGTTCCTTCTAGTCCTGCTTTCTGGAGAGTTTTTATCATAAATGGATGTTGAATTTTATCAAAGGCTTTCTCTGCGTCATTGAGATAATCATATGGCTTTTATTTTTCAATTTGTTAATGTGGTGTATTACATTGATTGATTTGCACATATTGAAGAATCCTTGCATCCATGGGATAAAGCCCACTTGGTCATGGTGTATGATCTTTTTAATGTGTTGTTGGATTCTGATTGCTAGAATTTTATTAAGGATTTTTGCATCTATGTTCATCAGTGATATTGGCCTATAGTTTTCTTTTTTTGTGGCATCTTTGTCAGGTTTTGGTATTGGGGTGATGGTAGCCTCGTAGAATGAGTTTGGAAGTTTACCTTCCTCTGCAATTTTCTGGAAGAGTTTGAGTAGGATAGGTGTTAGCTCTCCTCTAGATTTTTGGTAGAATTCAGCTGTGAAGCCATCTGGACCTGGGCTTTTATTTGCTGGAAGATTTTTGATTACAGTTTCAATTTCTGTGCTTGTGATGGGTCTGTTAAGATTTTCTATTGCTTCCTGGTTCAGTTTTGGAAAGTTGTACTTTTCTAAGAATTTGTCCATTTCTTCCACGTTGTCCATTTTATTGGCATATAATTGCTAATAGTAGTCTCTTATGATCCTTTGTGTTTCTGTGTTGTCTGTTGTGATCTCTCTATTTTCATTTCTAATTTTATTGATTTGATTTTTCTCCCTTTGTTTCTTGATGAGTATGGCTAATGGTTTGTCAATTTTATTTATCCTTTCAAAGAACCAGCTTTTGGCTTTGTTGATTTTTGCTATGGTTTCCTTTGTTTCTTTTGCATTTATTTCTGCCCTAATTTTTAAGATTTCTTTCCTTCTACTAACCCTGGGGTTCTTCATTTCTTCCTTTTCTAGTTGCTTTAGGTATAGAATTAGGTTATTTATTTGACTTTTTTCTTGTTTCTTGAGGTATGCCTGTGTTGCTATGAACTTCCCCCTTAGCACTGCTTTTACAGTGTCCCATAGGTTTTGGGTTGTTGTGTTTTCATTTTCATTTGTTTAAATGCATATTTTGATTTCTTTTTTGATTTCTTCTGTGATTTGTTGGTTATTCAGCAGTGCATTGTTCAGCCTCCATATGTTGGAATTTTTAATATTTTTTCTCCTGTAATTGAGATCTAATCTTACTTAATTGTGGTCAGAAAAGATGCTTGGAATGATTTCAATTTTTTTGAATTTACCAAGGCTAGATTTATGGCCCAGGATGTGATCTATCTTGGAGAAGGTTCCATGTGCTCTTGAGAAAAAGGTAAAATTTATTGTTTTGGGGTGAAATGTCCTATACATATCAATTAGGTCTAACTGGTCTATTGTATCATTTAAAATTTGTGTTTCTTTGTTAATTTTCTGTTTAGTTGATCTATCCATAGGTGTGAGTGGGTTATTAAAATCTCCCACTATTATTGTGTTATTGTTAATTTCCCCTTTCATACTTGTTAGCATTTATCTTACATATTGTGGTGCTCCTTTGTTGGGTGCATATATATTTATCATTGTCATATCTTCTTCTTGGATTGATCCTTTGATCATTATGTAGTGTCCTTCTTTGTCTCTTTTTACAGCCTTTGTTTTAAAGTCTATTTTATCTGATATGAGTATTGCTACTCCTGCTTTCTTTTGATCTCTATTTGCGTGGAATATCTTTTTCCAGCCGTTCACTTTCAGTCTGTATGTGTCCCCTGTTTTGAGGTGAGTCTCTTGTAGACAACATATATAGGGGTCTTGTTTTTGTATCCATTCAGCCAGTTTTTGTCTTTTGGTTGGGGCATTCAATCCATTTACGTTTAAGGTAATTATTGTTAAGTATGATCCCATTGCCATTTACTTTATTGTTTTGGGTTCGAGTTTATACACCGTTTTTGTGTCTCCTGTCTAGAGAATATCCTTTAGCATTTGTTGGAGAGATGGTTTGGTGGTGCTGAATTCTCTCAGCTTTTGCTTGTCTGTAAAGCTTTTGATTTCTCCTTCATATTTGAATGAGATCCTTGCTGGGTACAGTAATCTGGGTTGTAGGTTATTTTCTTTCATCACTTTAAGTATGTCTTGCCATTCCCTCCTGGCCTGAAGAGTTTCTATTGAAAGATCAGCTGTTATCCTTATGGGAATCCCCTTGTGTGTTATTTGTTGGTTTTCCTTTGCTGTTTTTAATATTTGTTCTTTGTGTTTGATCTTTGTTAATTTGATTAATATGTGTCTTGGGGTGTTTCACCTTGGGTTTATCCTGTTTGGGACTCTCTGGATTTCTTGGACTTGGGTGATTATTTCCTTCCCCATTTTAGGGAAGTTTTCAATTATTATCTTCTCAAGTATTTTCTCATGGTCTTTCTTTTTGTCTTCATCTTCTGGGACCCCTATGATTCGAATGTTGTGGCATTTAATATTGTCCTGGAGGTCTCTGAGATTGTCCTCATTTCTTTTAATTCATTTTTCTTTTATCCTCTCTGATTCATTTATTTCTACCATTCTATCTTCTATTTCACTAATCCTATCTTCTGCCTCCAGAAGTGTTTTTGATCTCATTTATTGCATTATTCATTTTATATTGACTCTTTTTTATTTCTTCTAGGTCCTTGTTAAACCTTTCTTGAATTTTCTCAATCCTTGCCTCCAGGCTATTTATCTGTGATTCCATTTTTATTTCAAGATTTTGGATTATTTTCATGATCATTATTCGGAATACTTTATCAGGTAGATTCCCTATGTCTTCCTCTTTTGTTTGGTTTGGTGGGCATTTATTCTGTTCCTTTACCTGCTGGGCATTCCTCTGTCTCTTCATCTTGTTTACATTGCTGAGTTTGGGGTGTCCTTTCTGTATTCTGGCTGTTTGTGGAGTTCTCTTTATTATGGAGTTTCCTCGCTGTGGGTGGGGTTGTATCGGTGGCTTGTCAAGGTTTCTTGGTTACGGAAGCTTGTGTCGGTGTTCTGGTGGGTGGAGCTGGATTTCTTCTCTCTGGAGAGCAATGAAGTGTCTAGTGACGAGTTATGAGATGTCAATGGATTTGGAGTAACTTTGTGCAGCCTGTATATTGAAGCTCAGGGCTGTGTTCCTGTGTTGCTGGAGAATTTGCATGGTATGTCTTGCTCTGGAACTTGTTGGCCCTTGGGTGGTGCTTGGTTTCAGTGTAGGTATGGAGGCGTTTGATGAGCTCCTATCGCTTAATATTCCCTGGAGTCAGGTGTTCTATGATGTTCTCAGGATTTGGACTTAAGCCTCCTGCTTCTGGTTTTCAGTCTTATTTTTACAGTAGTCTCAAGACTTCTCCTTCTATACAGCACCATTGATAAAACATCTAGGTTAAAGATGAAAAGTTTCTCCACAGTAAGGGACACCCAGAGAGGTTCACAGAGTTACATGGAGAAGAGAAGAGTGAGGAGGGAGTTACAGGTGACCCGAATGAGATGAGGTGGAATCAAAAGAGGAGAGAGCAAGCTAGCCAGTAATCACTTCCTTATGTGCACTCCACAGTCTGGACCGCTCAGAGATGTTCATGGAGTTGTACAGAGAAGAGAAGAGGGAGGAAGGAGACAGAGGTGGCCAGGAGGATAAAAGGGGGGAATGAAAAGGAGAGAGACAGATCCAGCCAGTAATCAGTTCCCTAAGTGTCCTCCACCATCTGGAATACACAGAGATTCAGAGATTTGGGTAGAGAAGAGAAGGGGGAGGGAGGAGACAGAGGTGGCCTAGTGGAGAGAAAGGAGAGTCCAAAGGGGGAGAGAGCAGTCAAGCCAGTAATCTTGCTCCCAAGTAAAAATAGGTACTGAAGACTGGGTTCTTAAAGGTACAAAAGAGAAGACTGTTGAGAGTCCCTTGGACTGCAAGGAGATCCAACCAGTCCATTCTGAAGGAGATCAGCCCTGGGATTTCTTTGGAGGGAATGATGCTGAAGCTGAAACTCCAGTACTTTGGCCACCTCATGTGAAGAGTTGACTCATTGGCAAAGACTCTGATGCTGGGAGGGATTGGGGGCAGGAGGAGAAGGGGACGACAGAGGATGAGATGGCTGGATGGCATCACTGACTCTATGGACGTGAGTCTGAGTGAACTCCGGGAGTTGGTGATGGACAGGGAGGCCTGGCGTGCTGCGATTCATGGGGTCGCAAAGAGTCGGACACGACTGAGCGATTGAACTGAACTGAACCAAAAAGCAAAGATTAAAATTCTAGAATACGGGTTGGATTTTCAAAAGTACACTATTAAAGAAAAGAAGAAGATGAAGAAAAAAACAAAGTCACAAAAGTTATTAATATATATATATATATGAAGTTTGCTTTAAAAAATAGTCTTTTTTTGAAAAGTAATAGTAGGTTATAAAAATGAAAATTAAAGGAGTAATAGAGGACTTAAAAAAAAGTTAAAAAGAAAAACAAAGAAAAGAAAAAAAGAAAAAGCAAAAAAAAAAAAAAAAAAAGAAGAAGAAGAAGAAGAAGAAAGAAAAGAATGATCGTAAAAATAGTAAGAATATACCTAGGACTTTCTCTGGTGTTGTGGGCAGTGTGGGGTCAGTTCATTTTCGGATAGTTTCTTGGTCCGGCTTATATTTCTCAAGATCTATAGGCCCCTTCCTATGTAGTCAGTACTAACTACAGGGTTTTAATGTATTGCACCTGTCACTTCCAAGGCGGTTCCCTCGGTTTTAGCTTCTGTTTGCTGGTCTCTTCAGTGTCTGATTTCCGCCCTGACACAAGGGGGCGGTGGTGGACACTTTTTTAGGCTCACTTGTTCCGTCGCGCTGTGGGGAGGGAGGGATGCTACAAACAAATAACACTGGCGTGTGCTCTAGTGTCTCAGCCACACTGGGCCTGTCCCCGCTCACTGCGCCGGCACCCTCCCTGCCCACATAGCTCAGGCTCTAGGTTGCTCCGCTGGAAACTGTCTGAGGCCGGCCCTGGGCTGCATGCACCTCCCAGGTCTAAGCCACTCAGGTCCAGGCACTCGGCTAGTCCTCAGAGGCGCAGACTCCGTCAGGCCTGCGTTTTGTGCCCTTCCCAGCTCCGAGCAGCTCGGGTGATGAGGTGTTTGGCAAGCGCGGTCACTGTGACTTATCTCCTCTCCTGTCCCTGCCGCTCGGTTTTCTGGGTGTACAACTGGCACACCTTCTTAGGCGGATGACTGTCCAGAACCCCAAGAAATCTTAGTAAGCAAAGAAGCCTGCTTGCAGTTTGGTAGATAACGTCTCTCTGGGGCTGAGATTGCCCCCTTCTGGCTCTGGCTGCCTGTCACAGGAGGGGGGTGGTCTGCAGCCGGCTAGTTCTGTTCCGCCCTTTGTTCTGTGCGCGGGCCTGGTGGTGTCTTGGGGCTTTTCGCGTGGTAGCTATCCCACAGTCTGGCTTGCTAGCCCAAATTAGTTCGCTCTGCTTACCCTTGGGGGCATTCAGGCCCAATCCTTAGTCTAAGCAATGCAGCCCGCGCCTCCCTGCCCAGCCCCCGCTTGCTAGTGGTGCGCAGGCATTGCGCTGCTTCTCCGCTGGGGGAGTTACTGTTGGGCTCATAATCTGTGGGTTTTAATTATTTACTTATTTTTCCTCCCTATTATGTTGCCCTCTGTGCTTCCAAGGCTCGACACAGACTCGGTAGTGAGAGTGTTTCCTGTTGTTTGGAAACTTCTCTCTTTTTAAGACTCCCTTCCCCGGATGGAGCTCCGTCCCTACCTCTTTTGTCTCTTTTTTTTGTCTTTCATATTTCCCTACCTCCTTTTGAAGACAATGGACTGCTTTTCTGAGTGCCTCATGTCCTCTGCTGGCATTCAGAAGTTGTTCTGTGGATTTTACTCAGTGTTTAAATGTTCTTTTGATGAATTTGTGGGGGAGAAAGCGGTCTCCCTGTCCTATTCCTCCGCCATCTTAGGACGGCCTCCTGTTTTTGTTTTAATGCTTATTTCACTTTAGTCATTTTGGTGGACGTGTAGATGTTGTACTTTTTTGTTTTAATTTTTATTTTCATGGTTGTTAGTGAGTTTTAGCACAAGTTTATATGTTTATTTGCTATTTATATAGTTTTGGTAAATGCTTGTTTGAAAACTTGGTCCATTTTCCAATTAAGTGGTCATGTGTCTCTTTTATTACATGTAGATCTTATTAATAGATTCTAGATATGATGCCTTCATTGTCTATAATAGTCACAAATATCTTCTTCACTGGAGTTTGTATCATTGGACTTTTGTAGATATCCATTTGAGATCAGGAATTTACTTTTTCCCCAATTTGCTGGGATTTTCATAATAAATATCTTATCAGGGAAGTTGGGTTTTATCTAAAGCTTCATTTTGTATAAATTGATCATATAGTTTTTTCCATTTTTTGTTGATGTTGTGAATTAAACTTACTGATTTTCCAGTGTTGAACAGACTTGTATTCCTGGAATACATCCTATCTTGTCATGATGCATTATCCTTTTTATATTTTTCTAGATTGATCTGTCATCACTTTCTTTAGAATTTTCCCATTCAATTTCATAAATATTTGCCTGTCATTTTCACTTTAATGAAGCTACTGTTTTTGGTATCAGAGATGTGTTGGAGTTATAAAATAAATTAGGCTATATTATCCCTTTATTCTTTGAGTTCGTGTAAGGCAATGGTACCCCACTCCAGTACTCTTGCCTGGAAAATCCCATGGATGGAGGAGCCTGGTAGGCTGCAGTCCATGGGGTCGATAAGAGTCAGACACGACTGAGCGACTTCACTTTCACTTTCACTTTCATGCATTGGAGAAGGACATGGCAACCCACTCCAGTGTTCTTGCCTGGAGAACCCCAGGGATGGGGGAGCCTGTTGGGCTGCCGTCTATGGGGTCACACAGAGTCGGACACAACTGAAGCAACTTAGCAGCAGCAATGTTATGATGTTTTTTTCTTTTACTATTTCTTAAAACTTAGAAGTGGAGTGATTTGGATAATTCACTCAAGATGGTAGAATAGAAGGATGTGATCTCAGCCCCTTCTTAAAAAAACACCCAGATCACAGCAAACTACTGAACAATCATTGTCAAAAAATTCTGTTTGTGTTCAGTCACTCAGTCATGTCAGACTCTTTGTGACCTTACAGAATGTAGCGTGGCAGGCTCCTCTATCCATGGGATTTTCCCAGCAAGAATATTGGAGTGGGTGGACATTTCCTCCCCCAGGGGATCTTCCCAACCTAGGGATCAAATCCCCATCTCCTGTAGTTCCTGCATTGGCGGGCAGATTGAGCACCTGGAAACTCCTCCCCAAACTCTGGAACCTACCAAAAAAGTATCCCCTGAATCCAAAGAAAAAAAGAAACCACAACAAGATTGCAGGAGTGGTGCAATCATGGTAATATTAAATCCTATACCAGCTAGGTGGGTGACGCACAAACTGGAAAACAATATACCACAGAAGCGAAATTCCTGAGTCCCACATCAGGCTTCCCAGCCTGGGGGGGTCTGGAAATGGGAGGAAAAGTCCCCAGACAATATGGCTTTGAAGGCCAGTGGGGTTTGATCCCAGGACTTCCACAGGACTGAGGGAAACAAACTCCACTACTGGAGGGGGCACACAAAGTCTCATTTGCACCAGGACCCAGGGGAAAAAGCAGTGACCCCATAAAACATTGAGCCAGACCTAGCTGCTGGTATTGGAGGGTCTCCTGCAGAGGTGGGGGCAGCTGTGGCTCACTGCAGGGACAAAGACACTGGCAGCAGCAGTTTGGGAAAGAATCTATTGCTGTGAGCCCTCCAAGAGGCTGCCATGAGCCCATCAAGCAGCCTGTGGTCTCCAGTGCTGGGTTGCTTTGGGTCAAACAAACAACAGGGTGGGAACACAGCCCCACCTATCAACAGACAAGTGGCTTAAACTCTCCCTAGCATAGCCCTACACCTAGCAAGAGGGACAAGACCAAGCTACACCCACCACTGAGCAGGAATCAGTTCCTCTCATCAAGAACCCTGTTCTAGCATCTTAGCTTCATCCATGAGAGGGCAGACAGCCAAAGCAACAACTACAACCCTGAGCCTGCAGAATGGAAATTGCAATCACAGAAAGTTAAGTCAAAATTGGCAGAGGAATGGGTCCCAGATGAAAGAACAAGATGAAACTGCAGAACAACAACAAAGCGAAGTGGAGATAGCCAACTCCCAGAAAAAGAATTCAGAATGATGATAGTGAAGATGATCAAGATCTCAGAAAAAGAATGAAGACAAGGATTGAGAAGATGCAAAAAGTATTTAACAAAGACATAGAGGAACTAAAGAATAAGCAAACAGATATGAACAATACAATGGCTAAAATAATTTTAAAAAAATAGAGGAATAAATAGCAGAACGAATGAGGCAGAACAGATAAGTAACCTGGAAGACGGAATGGTGGAAATTACTGCTACAGAACAAAATAAAGAAAATAAATGAAGATTTTTAAAGAGATTTCTGGGACAGCATTAAAGGCACCAGTATTCATATTACACGCATCTCTGATATTTGAAGAGATAACAGCTGAAAACTTCCCTCACATGAGAAAGGAAATAGGCACCCAAGTACAGGATGTGTAGAGAGTTTCAGGCAGGACAAACCCAAGGAGGAACACGCCAAGACACATAGTAATCAAACAGATGAAAACTAATGACAAAGAAAAAATATTAAAAGCAACAAGGTAAAAAATGATAATATACAAGGGAATTCCCATAACGTCATCAGCTGATTTCTCAGCAGAAACTCTGCAGGCCTGATGGAGTGGCATGATATATTTAAAGTGATGAAGGGAAGAACCTGTGCTGTGCATAAAGTGATGCATAAAGTGATGAAGGGAAGTAATGCATAAAGTGATGAAGGGAAGAACCAAGTTGCTTCCATCATGTCTAATTCTTTATGACCCCATGGACTGTAGCCCACCAGGCTCCTCTGTCTGAGGGATTCTCTAGGCAAGAATATTGGAGTGGGTTACTGGAGAACCTATGACCAAGAATATTCTTCCCAGCAAAGCTGTCATTCAGATTTGATGGAGGAATCAAAAGCTGTACAGACAAGCAAAACCTAAATAAGAGAATTCAGCACCACCAGATTAGCTTTGCAACAAACACTGAAGAAACTTCTCTAGGCAGGAAAGAGACAAGCAACTTAAAACAACCTTCTTACACATATAGGCTGCTTTCTAAAAGTAGAGCGATTTGGATTTAGGATTTTCTTTGTGAGACAGATTTTTATTGTTTTTGCTTTCTTGCTATGTTTTGAGTTTTACTTATACATCTCCTTTCTTTACAAATATTTGGATATTCTCTTTATATTTATTAAGAAAAATTCTGTTTCTAATGGAAATGGTCCACTTCTTCTAAGATGTTGGTTTTATTGGCCAGAGTTGTTCAAAGACCCTTCTCCCATATCATCCTTTTAAGTTCTGTAGAAGTTGTAGAGCCTTCCCCTCAACATCCCGGAACTTGGAAGGGGAGCGTGTGAGAATCATGAGCTATTGGAGAGAGCGGACCCAGGGGTCTTCTCTTGAGATGGGAGTGAGTCCCAGGACTTTGGGAATCTGAGGGCAGTCAGTGGCAGGAGTGCATGATGGAATGTTTGTTTGGGATGGAACAACCTTCCAGGTTTGAAAGAGACCAACTTTCTTGTTTCCTACTAGAGGATTATGGAGGTAGAAGGACTGAAGATGAGCATGACCCCGTGGGGCCCTCCTGGACACAAAAGTCTTTCCATGTGTCCAATTTCTTATTTGAAGGAATAAGGCTTTCAGCTTCCTCGACCTTCCATGAGTTCCAAGGGGCATATTCAAACAGTTGCTAACCAGGGAAGTGAGGGGAGGCAGGAGGAAACATTGCTGCAGCAAGGGGCCTGGTGCTGGTCCCTCCTCGGGTGATATGCTAGCAGTTTGTGCATGTCTTTGAGTTCTTCAGCAGGAACTAGGGCCCCCTCAACCCAGACGGAGGAGGTCACTGGAGGCTGAGCACAAACAAGTGGACCCACACTGATTGGAAAGGCTGATGGCTGAGATGGGTGGAACACGGCCCTGTTATCTCACCACCAACTAGTGAGAGGGAAGTTCCACACCTTGCAGCCCTTGCCCCAAATTTTACCTATAAAAACTCTTCCCCTAAAAATATCAGTGAGCTTGGGGTTTTTGAACATCAGCTGAAGGTTTTCCTTGGCCCTTACAATAAAACTTTCTCTGCTCCAAACTCTTAAGCTTCTATTCTGAGTTGGACACATGAAGTTGGGTTCGAGAACAGAATCAATAGACACCAGCCTGCATGCTTTCACTCACAGGATTTACTTTGCTTTGTGAAACTGAAAGCTTTGGGTCATCACAAAAGGGAGAAGAGAAGATTTTTCTTTCTTTCTTGAATCATGCCAGTTTCTTGCTAATATCTTTTCTCCAAGCTGTGTTTGTTTGTTTGTTTTTTTAGTCATTGCTGTAAAAGAAATATAGAAAAATAGAAATGCTACATTTTATAAGTTGTTAATAAAAGCTTTCTAATTTCACTTCACAGCTACATGCATATCAATTAATAGTATACAAAGATAATTTATACTGTCACAATTTATATCTCTGCTCCATACAATTTTCAAACCCAAGTTTTTTTGTTTCTTTTTTCCCCTAAATCATCTGTGATAGCCACATTAAAAGGCAATGGTATAAACTAGTGTTAATATATGTCTCATTTACACAAATTTTATATGGGTCAAAGAAAATCATGAGCAATCCAACATGTGAAGAGGGAATAATAATCGTCATTATTAATAATGATTATTTTCTCTATTTTTATATACAGAGGAAGAGAACTTCCAACAGTCCTCTGTGTCTCTCCCACAGGTGTCCCACATACATATCTTCAAAACAAACTCCTTTTTTACTCCCTTCTACTTCATCACTCCAACACCAAACTGGTTCTCACTGGCTATACAGTATGTCAATAGTAAAAGGTATCATTATCCATTGTGTTGGACTGTTTAACTCTTTGCAGATCTCTTTTATTCTAGACCAAATACATCCAGCCAGTCAGCACTTCAACCAAGTCTACTCCTGTTAGGTCTCTCAACACTTTGTTATTTTTTCCGTCTTATCCAGTCCTGCCCTCTTCACAATTTTACTGTTCATTCTGTTTCATTAGTCTCCATTCTGACTAAATCTGACTGCATTTTCTAATTTATCCCAGTGAAACTTGTAAAAAGCAGACCATATCATGCTAAATCCTCCTTTACGTCTTCAAAAATACTTAAACTACATTCCTATTCAGATAAATGAGAAAATGCAACCTTTGTATCATGGCATATCAGACTTAGCTCATGATTAGCTATGCAGACCTTCTCTTTCATCATCCATAAGCTGTAAAGTAAATTTTTTAATATTTTAAGAGCACACATTTTGGAACAGAGAGCTCTGGGTTAACTATGTAGCCCTGCTGTCTTCCTGCTCTAAAAGCAATGAACATCACTTATGCACTGTTTCTTACACTCTACATCCAAACTGTCAACTCACTCTATTGGTTCACATTCAAAATGTATTCCTAAGACCATCTTTACTATCCCTGGTATGAGGTAACATCCTTTCTCTCTCCTGGATCAGTCCTGAGGTGTTTTGTTTTTTTTTTTCTCGTTAGATCATTCATGTGCTTGAAAACTCCTACCCGGGTTCATGCATTGATAGCCCTACCAGCTCGATGCCTGGGTGAGAGAGAGGTGGTTTACGGCTGCAGTGGAGCTGGGAATCTACCTGTGGGAAGCTCTCTCTTTACCTGTGGGAAAGCGGGAATACCTGGCTTCTCTTTTTGCTGAGATAAGGGCAGTTGGATTTATGATGGATTGTTTACAATTTAAAATAAGGAACTTTGTGCCGGAGGTGTCTCTCTGGCCCCCAGTATATGCCTGTATTCCTCTCTCGTTGTGCTGCATCCAAATAAAAGCCTTCTGTGAGTTGACTCAGGTGACTCCTTTCAAACACCTAAGCTGCATAACTATTTGTATCTCCCTTCAATTCATCACTGATTCATCACTTGCTCAACAGGGCCTACTCAGTTGGCCATATTTAAAATTGCTCCCAGTTCCTCCTTCTCTCATCTTTTCCATATAATGAATTACCTTTCAGCACACTTTACAATCAACGTATAAAATATGTTTATGGAATGAATGTGTCAAATTCTGGAGGTGTCCTTAATATGACCATAAAGTACTGCTGGCAGGAGAAGTGAGAAACAGGAAAAAAAAATGCAAACGAAAGCATGAGATTGAAGCTATGACTTAAGAGTTGGAAAAAAAAAAATCCAGGAGCTGGAGAGCTCAGTGTATTGCTCTAGGAGAAAATGAGTAAAGTTGTGTGGAGGTGAGGAGTGCAGGTGAAGGCACTCAGCATGATGACAGAACTACGATTGTAGGACATGAGAAGACAGCCAAGGGCCAGAATCTTCACCTAAGATGTGGGCTTTTAATAACTTGCTGAGAGAAGAGGTAGAGGCTACTCTAGGCAGAAATAAGACTACTTTACAGTGAGGCTATGAGTTATAAATATTTTTTTGGTGGCAGAAAATGAAATAGAGATCCAATGACTTTATTCCATTGGTCACATATGGCAGGTAAGTAAAGAGATGAACTTGTGATCTCATTCTTTGATGAGTTTCTGATTTTTTCCTTTACTCCTAGTGATGTCTAATACGTGAAATATCATATATCATGATTTCTTTACACATTTGATTTAGGAATATGAACAGTATATACAGAAGCCTTCTTTATCTCATCTTATTGTAAAGAATTATTCTTCTGCCTTGGAGGGTGAGTGCCTTTTAGCATTTGCTTGGCATCTACTAGGTCCTCAATAAATGTACATACCATTCCCATCCCCAGTCTTATATCAGAAAATATGTGGCAAAATTGTGGAGTTCTTAAGAGTTTCAGGACTTTCCTGGTGGCTCAAATGGTAAAGAATCCACTTGTAATGCAGGAGACCTGGGCTCGATCCCTGGGTAGGGAATACCCTGGAGAGGGGAATGGCTACCCCCTCCACTATTCTTGCCTGGAGATTTTCAAGGACAGAGGAGCCTGGCAGGCTACAGTCCATAGGGTCGCAAAGAGTCAGACACAATTGATTGACTAACACTTTCACTTTTAAGAGTTTGAACGCTGGAGTCTGATTATCTGAATTTCAAGCTCAAAAACTGACTACCATTCTATACACGTAGGGAATTACTTACATTCTTTATATCTGTTTTCTTATTTCTAAAATAAGGAGAACAATAACCAGGGAGTCAATGAGGAAGAAATACAAGTGTTGGGAGCAATGTGTATAAAACTCTCATTTAGACAAGCTGTTAACGCAGATTGGTGTCTTAAATACACCAAACAAATATATGATTGCTCATAAATATTTTAAGAATGCATTTAAAATCCCTTTAAAGTAATTTCTTTTTACAAAAATTGTGGCTAATGAATCTGGATAATGTGAGTTAACATGAAATATTTCTATAGAAGTATAAAGTAATATCAACACCAAATGCTTTGTTTTAGTCTTTCTTTTAGTATATGATAGTAATGACTAGATATCAAATGATGAAATAATTGAAAAGAATAAATGGAAATAATATATTTCCTATACTGAAGTACTGTTAAAATATTAAAAAAAATAATGAATTATATAATTTTGTCAATAATTTGATTATTTCACTTCACCTGTACTACTGACTGCTGTTACTATTGCTGATTTCTGATGGAGACTTGTATGAAAGAAATAGAATTGTTTTAAGGTTAGGAAACACTGTAATCTTAAATAAATTCAAGAAAACAAAAACAGAGAGACTTTTACTACTCAGTTAATGTGTACCAATATCCACTTTTCTTCCTATATCCTATTCAGGGGTCATATATCCTACAAATGTTAACTAGACTTACTATGATCATTTTATATACATTATATATACAAAGTATTATACTCATGAAACTAATATCATATAGGTAATTATACCTCATTTTTGAAAAAGAAGTAATTAAATTCTGTTCTAAAAAAAGGAAAAACTGAGCTGGTACCTTAAATCTAATTTCAGAAACAAATGAGCAATATTAATTTCGTGTAACATAGGCCATATCTTTAATATGTGCTTTCCCTCACTCTTTGTGATCTTATATTTTCTCACCTTCCCCATATTCTATGCTGCCCCATCTCTATTCATCATCATTCAGTTTAGTTCAGCCGCTCAGTCGTGTCCAAATCTTTATGACCCCATGGACTGCAGCACGCCAAGCTTCTCTGTCCATCACCAATTACAATTCATCATAACTGGCCCAATACATTCTACGCTGACCCATCTCTATTTATTGTCTCTGGCCCCATATTCTGTGCTGCCCCGTCTCTATTCATCATTCAGTTCAGTTCAGTTTAGTCAGTCATGTCCAACTCTTTGCGACCCCATGAACTGCAGCAGGCCAGGCCTCCCTACCATCACAAACTCCTGGGATTTACCCAAACTCATGTCCATTGAGTTGGTGATGCCATCCAACCATCTTATCCTCTGTCATCCCCTTTTCCTCCCTTCCCCAATCTTTCCCAGCATCAGGGTCTTTTCAAATGAGTCAGCTCTTCACATTAAATGGCCAAAGTATAGGAGTTTCAGCTTCAACATCAGTCCTTCCAATGAACACCCAGGACTGATCTCCTTTAGGATGGACTGGTTGGATCTCCTTGCAGTCCGAGGGTCTCTCAAGAGTCTTCTCCAACACCACAGTTCAAAAGCATCAATTCTTCAGCGCTCAATTTCTTCACAGTCCAACTCTCACATCCATACACAACTACTGGAAAAATCATAGCCTTGACTAGATGGACCTTTGTTGACAAAGTAATGTCTCTGCTTTTTAATATGCTGTCTAGCTTGGTCATAACGTTCCTTCCAAGAAGTAAGCATCTTCTAATTTCATGGCTGCAATCACCATCTGCAGTGATTTTGGAGTGCCTCTGCCCCCGCCCCCCCAAAAATAAAGTCAGCCACTGTTTCCCCATCTATTTCCCATGAAGTGATGGGACCAGATGCCATGATCTTCGTTTTCTGAATGTTGAGCTTTAAGCCAACTTTTTCACTCTCCTCTTTCACTCTCATCAAGAGGCTCTTTAGTTCTTCCTCACTTTCTGCCATAAGGATGGTGTCCTCTGCATATCTGAGGTTTTGGATATTTCTCCCGGCAATCTTGATTCCAGCTTGTGCTTCCTCCAGCCCAGCATTTCTCATGATGTACTCTGCATATAAGTTAAATAAGGAGGGTGACAATATACAACCTTGATGTACTCCTAATCCTATTTGGAATCAGTCTGTTGTTCCATGTCCAGTTCTAACTGTTGCTTCCTGACTTGCATACAGGTTTCTCAAGAGGTAGGTCAGGTGGTCTTGGTATTCCCATCTCTTTCAGAATTTTCCACAGTTTATTGTGATCCATACAGTCAAAGGCTTTGGCATAGTCAATAAAGTAGAAATAGATGTTTTTCTGGAACTCTTTTACCTTCCAGCATATTCTAGCTTCTTGGCACCACCAAATGTCAAGACAAGGAAAATGGGGTTGCTTAGGAAGTAGACAGAACTGTCTAAAGCAATTATAGCCAACATGACTTTCTACTAGAAAGATACTGAGGATTTACTGAGTAAATTCAGTTGTTCCTGGGCCTATTTGGGCATGAAGGATACCCACGTGCCTAAAGTTTGAAAAAAAATCTGGTATATTTGTAAACATTTGGTAGAATTATAAGCATTATCAGTGACTTATAAGCCACCATTTGGTGGCTCAAATGGTAAAGAATCTGCCTACAGTGCAGGAGTGAAAGTGAAAGTCGCTCAGTCATGTCCGACTCTTTGAGAGAGTTCATGGAATTTTCCAGGCCAGAATACTGGTGTGGGTAGCCTTTCCCTTCTCCAGGGGTCTTCCCAACCCAGGGATCAAATCCAGGTCTCCAGCATTGCAGGCAGATTCTTTACAAGCTGAGCCACAAAGGAAGCCCTCGGTGCTGGAGATGCCTGTTCAATTCCCTGGGTTGGGAAGATCCCCTGGAGGAGGGCATGGCAAATCACTCCAGTATTCCTGCCAGGAGAATCCCCATGGAAAGAGGAGCCTGGCGGGCTACAGTCCATGGATTCACAGTCTGACACGACTGAGAGACTAACATTTTCACTTTCATTTTCTCAAGCTCAAAAACTTACTACCATTCTATACATGTGGGGAATTACTTACATTCTTTATATCTGTTTTCTTATTTCTAAATTAAGGAGACCAATAACCAGGGAGTCAATGAGGAAGAAATACAAGTGTTGGGAGCAATGTGTATAAAACTCTCATTTAGACAAGCTGTTAATGCAGATTGGTATCTTAAATACACCAAACAAATGCATGATTGCTCATAAATATTTTAAGAATGCATTTAAAATCCCTTTAAAGTAATTTCTTTTTACAAAAATTGTGGCTAATGAATCTGGATAATGTGAGTTAACATGAAATGTTTCTATGGAAGTATAAAGTAATATCAACACCAAATGCTTTGTTTTAGTCTTTCTTTTAGTATATGATAGTAATGACTATATATCAAAATGATAAAATAATTGAAAACAATAAATGGAAATAATACATTTCCTATACTGAAGTACTGTTAAATATATTTAAAAAATATTTAATGAATTATATCATTTTGTCAATAATTTGATTATTTTACTTCACCTTTACCTGTTAGACTGACTGCTGTTACTATTGCTGATTTCTGATGGAGATCTGTATGAAAGAAATAGAATTGTTTTAAGGTTTGGAAACACTGTAATCTTAAATGAACTCAAGAAGACAAAAACAGCTAGACTTTTACTAATTACTCAGTTAATATGTACCAATATCCACTTTTCATCCTATATCCCATTCAGGGATCATATATCCTACTGGGGTATATTTACCAATGGTAGCCTAACTTTTAAATATGTTAAATTCATTTTTGTGGATGATTTAAATAATTATCTAAATTCTTTTTTTTTTTTCTTTTTTACTTGCAGCTTCCCAGTTCTCCTAGCACCATTAGTTGAAGAGACTGTCTTTTCTCCATTGTATATTCTTGCTTCTTTTGTTGTAGATTACTTGACCATAGGTGCATGGGTTTATTTCAAGGCTTTGTATCCTGTTCCACTGATCTGTATTTCTGTTTTTGTGCCAGTACCATACTGTTTTGCTGACTATAGCTTTGTAGTATAATCTGAAGTCAGGAAGGCTGATTTCTCCAGCTCCATTTTTCTTTCTCAAGATTGCTTTGGCTATTTGGGGTCTTTGTGTCTCCATACAAATTTTAAGGTTTTCTTGTTCTAGCTCTGTGAAAAATGCCACAGAAAATTTGATAGAGATTGTACAGAATCTATAGATTGCCTTCAGTTTAGTTCAGTCGCTCAGTCGTGTCCGACTCTTTGCCACCCCATGAATCGCAGCACGCCAGGCCTCCCTGTCCATCACAAACTCCCAGAGTTCACTCAGACTCAAGTCCATCGAGTCAGTGATACCATCCAGCCGTCTCATCCTCTGTCATCCCCTTCTCCTCCTGCCCCCAATCCCTCCCAGCATCAGAGTCATTTCCAATGAGTCAGCTCTTTGCATGAGGTGGCCAAAGTACTGGAGTTTCAGCTTCAGCATCATTCCCTCCAAAGAAATCCCAGGGCTGATCTCCTTCAGAATGGACTGGTTGGATCTCTTTGCAGTCCAAGGGACTCTCAAGAGTCTTCTCCAACACCACAGTTCAAAAGCATCCATTCTTCAGTGCTCAGCCTTCTTCACAGTCCAACTCCCACATCCGTACATGACCACAAGAAAAACCATAGCCTTGACTAGACGGACCTTTGTTGGCAAAGTAATGTCTCTGCTTTTGAATATGCTGTCTAGGTTGGTCATAACTTTCCTTCCAAGGAGTAAGCGTCTTTTAATTTCATGGCTGCAGTCACCATCTGCAGTGATTTTGGAGTCTCAGATAAAGTCTGACACTGTTTCCCCATCTATTTCCCATGAAGTGATGGGACCGGATGCCATGATCTTAGTTTTCTGAATGTTGAGCTTTAAGCCAACTTTTTCACTCTCCACTTTCACTTTCATCAAGAGGCTTTTGAGTTCCTCTTCACTTTGTGCCATAAGGGTGGTGTCATCTGCATATCTGAGGTTATTGATATTTCTCCCAGCAATCTTGATTCCAGCCTTAGGTAGTATATTCATTTTGACAATATTGACTTTTCCAATTCATAAACATCGTATGTCTTTACATCTGTTTCTCTTTTGTTCAATTTTATAGTTTAAGTACAGGTCATTTGTCTCCTTACATAGGTTTATTCTTAGGTATTTTATTTTTGTGATGTGATAGTAAATGAAATTGCTTCTTGAATTTTTCTTTCTGATCTTATAAATGCAAGAGATTTCTGTGTATTAATTTTATAACTTGCAACTTTAACAAATTCATTGATGAACTCTACTAGTTTTCTGGTGGCATCTTTAAGATCTATGTAGAGTATCAGGTCATCTGCAAACAGTGACAGTTTAACTTCTTGCTTTCCAATTAGGATTCCCTTTATTTCTGTTTCTTCTCTGATTGCCACAGCTAGAACTTCCAAAGCTGTTGAATAAAAGTGGTGACAGTGGACATCCTTGTCTTCTTCCTGATCTTAAGAGAAAAGGCTTTCAGCTTTTAACCATTGAGTATGATGTTAGCTGTAGGTTTGTCATATATGGCCTTTATTATTTTGAGATATGTTCCCTCTATCCCCACTTTCTGGAGAATTTTTATCATAAATGGTGTTGAATTTGTCAAAAGCTTTTGTGGCATATATTGAGATGAGCATATGGCTTTTATTCTTCACTTTGTTAATGTGGTACATCACACTGATTGATTTGCAGATTTTTTTTTTGTAGCACTATTTATAACAACAAAGATATGGATACAACCTAAATATCCATCAACAGATATATACAATGGAATATTTTACTCAGCCATCAAAAAGAAAGAAATAAAGCAATTTGCTGCATTTTGGATGGACCTAGAGATTGTCATATTATGTGAAGTAAGTCAGACAGAGAAGGAAAAATATTGTATGACATCCTTTAAGTTCAGTATCTAAATGAACTTGTTTACAAACAGAAACAGACTTACAGACTTAGAGAGTGAACTTATGGTTTCCAGGGGGTAAGGATGAGGGGAAAGCCTAGACAGTGAGTTTGGGATGGATATGTACACACGGCTATATTTTATATGGATAACCAATTAGGTCCTACTGTATAGCATATTGAGCTCTGCTCAATGTTATGTGGCAGCCTGGATGGGAGGGAAGTTTGGGGGAGTATACATGCATATGTACCGCCGAGTCCCTTTGCTGTCTAGCTGAAACTATTACAACATTGTTAATCTGCTATACTTCAACATAAAATAAAAAGTTAAAAACTAAATATGTTAAGCATTTTAAAAATTTCAAACTTAAATCCATCTATTACTTTTCTCTATGTTATCTACATGGAAGACAGGATGAAATATTAAAATATCTATGATAATGCTCCTCCAAAGTTAAAGACAATTTACACATGAATTCTTAAATTATCATGGCTTCGATTATTTCTATCAAATAACTATGTGAATAGTTATCTCACTTCTGTTAATGAGCTCCTTAATGAGGCCTCTCTTTCACTTATGTCTGTTTACACTTTGTGGTATTCAGACAGCCTCCATTTTGCCTTTGGCTCCTATACACACTCAGTTCTTGTTGAAGAGTAATATTATGGTGTAAAGTTTCCTTGTAATGGCTACAGTTCTTTGGCTACAGATGGTAAAAATCAGGTTTGAACATCCAATTTGGGATTATAAATTCTGAAAGGACACTTGTTGAAACTATATACACTTGCACAGCTATTTCTTTCTGTCTGTTGATGTCTCTTAACTAACAGATGCTGGTTTTGAGAGATTTTTAGGATTTTTACTTGAAAATGAAACTAGAATGGTTGAGAGAGGTACTCTGGGCCATCTGTAAGCAGAACAGTTCTTTTGGAAAGAATGAACATAGACAAAAAGAGATTATGTCAATCATAAAAGCCTTTGGGTGATGGAGAGAATGACCAAGTTCACAACCATCCAGTTCCTTACTACCCTTTTGTGTTTCAGCTCTACATCATTTCTTGCCCTTGTAGCCCTGAAACAATTGACTGATGCTCTTAAAACTTAGGCAGATTTTGTTATTTATGGTCAGTGATATCTAAGTATACCATTTCTTCCAGAAGTCAGTTTCAGCTTTGCAACTATTCAGATTTTTTGAACGTGTCTTAAATAAGAGCCCAGGAAGACTTATGCCAAATATCATTCAATTAAATCAATTTATAACAATTGAATGATTATATAAATGTCCATATGAATCATGCAGAATACTGCCTTGAATTTACTGGTTGCTGCTAACTTGTTCATAACTAAGATTAACTTACTTGGTAAGCAGAGGTGCTGATAGAAATTTTATATCATTTTATCTCTGATAAACATATGAGAAACAAAAATGATTTACTTTACAATGAAGAAACGAGACCCAATCTTTACACTTACTTCTGCATTCTCATCTTCCTAAATATTTACTAAGCAAATTGTGAACAATATTTGTGCTACAGTAAAGAAAAAGCTGTATGAATGTGAAATAAGGTCAGACAGAGAAAGACAATGTATGATCCCATTTATATGTAGATCGAAAAAACCAAAACAAACAAACAAAAACCTCATAGATACAGAGAACAAATTGGTGGTTGCCATAGGTAATGCGTTGGACTGGTGATGAGAAAAACGGGTAAGTAAGTTCAAAAGGTACAACTTCTATACAAAAAAATAAATGTCATGGGGATGTAATGGACAGCATGCTGACTATAGTCAACAATAACTAACGGCATATATGAAACTTTCTAAAAGAGTAGATCTTAAAAGACCTCATCAGGAGGAAAACAAAAAATTTGCAACTATGTAACAAATGTTAACTAGACTATGATCATTTTACATTATATACAAAGTATGATACACATGAAACTAATATATAAGGTGATTATACCTCATTTTAAAAAAAGAAGTAATTAAATTCCATTCTAAAAAAATGAAAAACTGAGCAAGTACCTTAACTCTAATTTCAGAAACACAGGAGCAATATTAATTTCGTGTAACATAGGCCATGTCCTTCATATGTGCTTTCCCTCGCTCTTTGTGATCTTACATTTTCTCACCTTCCCCATATTCTATACTGCCCCATCTCTACTCATCATCATTCAGTTTAGTTCAGCTGCTCAGTCATGTCCGAATCTTTGCAACCCCATGGACTATAGCACGCCAGGCTTCCCTGTCCATCACCAATTCCAATTCACATCACTGGCCCCATATATTCTATGCTGACCCATCTCTGTTTATTGTCTCTGGCCCCATATTCTGTGCTGCCCCGTCTCTATTCATCATTCAGTTCAGTCCAGCCACTCAGTTGTGTCAGAATCTTTGTGACCCCATGAACTGCAGCACGCCAGTCCTCCCTGTCCATCATCAATTCCCAGGGTTTACTCAAACTCATGTCCATTGAGTTGGTGATGCCATCCAACCATCCCATCCCCTGTTGTCCCCTTCTCCTCCTGCCCCCAGTCTTTCCCAGCATCAAGGTCTTTTCAAATGAGTTAGCTCTTCACATTAAGTGGCCAGGGTATTGGAGTTTCAGCTTCAACATCAGTCCTTCCAATGAACACCCAGGACTGATCTCCTTTAGGATGGACTGATTGGATCTCCTTGCAGTCCAAGGAACTCTCAAGAGCCTTCTCCGACACCACAGTTCAAAAGCATCAATTCTTTGGTGCTCAGCTTTTGTTATAGTCCAACTCTCATATCCATACATGACTACTGGAAAAATCATGGCCTTGACTAGATGGACCTTTGTTGACAAAGTAATGTCTCTGCTTTTCAATATGCTGTCTAGCTTGGTCATACATAACGTTCCTTCCAAGAAGTAAGCGTCTTTTAATTTCATGGCTGCAATCACCATCTGCAGTGATTTTGGAGTGCCTCTGCCCCTGCCCCCCCAAAATAAAGTCAGCCACTGTTTCCCCATCTATTTCCCATGAAGTGATGGGACCAGATGCCATGATCTTCATTTTCTGAATGTTGAGCTTTAAGCCAACTTTTTCACTCTCCTCTTTCACTCTTATCAAGAGGCTCTTTAGTTCTTTCTCACTTTCTGCCATAAGGATGGTGTCCTCTGCATAACTGAGGTTTTGGATATTTCTCCCGGCAATCTTGATTCCAGCTTGTGTTTCCTCCAGCCCAGCATTTCTCATGATGTACTCTGCATATAAGTTAAATAAGGAGGGTGACAATATACAACCTTGATGTACTCCTATTCCTATTAGGAATCAGTCTGTTGTTCCATGTCCAGTTCTAACTGTTGCTTCCTGACTTGCATACAGGTTTCTCAAGAGGTAGGTCAGGTGGTCTTGGTATTCCCATCTCTTTCAGAATTTTCCACAGTTTATTGTGATCCATACAGTCAAAGGCTTTGGCATAGTCAGTAAAGCAGAAATAGATGTTTTTCTGGAACTCTTTTACCTTCCAGTATATTCTGGCTTCTTGGCACCACCAAATGTCAAGACAAGGAAAATGGGGTTGTTTAGGAAGTATACAGAACCGTCTAAAGCAATTATAGCCAACATGACTTTCTACTAGAAAGATACTGAGAATTAACTGAGTAAATTCAGTTGTTCCTGGGCCTATATGGGCATGAAGGATACCCACGTGCCTAAAGTTATAAAAAAAAAATCTGGTATATTTGTAAACATTTGGTAGAATTATAAGCATTATCAGTGACTTATAAGCCACCATTTGGTGGCTCAAATGGTAAAGAATCTGCCTGCAGTGCAGGAGTGAAAGTGAAAGTCGCTCAGTCATGTCCGACTCTTTGAGAGAGTTCATGGAATTTTCCAGGCCAGAGTACTAGCGTGGGTAGCCTTTCCCTTCTCCAGGGAGTCTTCCCAACCCAGGGATCAAATCCAGGTCTCCAGCATTGCAGGCAGATTCTTTACAAGCTGAGTCACAAGGGAAGCCCTTGGTGCTGGAGATGCCTGTTCAATTCGCTGGGTTGGGAAGATCCCCTGGAGGACGGCATGGCAAATCACTCCAGTATTCCTGCCAGGAGAATCCCCATGGAAAGAGGAGCCTGGCGGGCTACAGTCAATGGATTCACAAAGAATCTGACACGACTGAGAGACTAAGAACACACACACACACACACACACACACACAAACACAAGCATTAAGCCAATCCATACGAGTCCCTATTTATAATATTCTGAATAACATTTGAATTTTCTCATAAAGCCTTTCAAATATTAAATATAAAAAGCAATGTGTTTACTTACCCCCCACTTATTGTTCCCTCTTTGTTCCAAAATATCTTCATTTTATTCCATTTAAGAGCAATGATAGCAGTTAAAATGAAGAAAGGTAAGAGTACGTAGAAACTGATCATCAGGTTATTTTTTTGAGAGGCACGACGTCGTTTTATCAAGTATGCAGTTTTAGCTGAAGACATAACAATATCTTTTAACTTTTAAAAAATGATACATTTCAGTAATTTGAATTATAAAAATTTGGAATTCAAATAATATAATCATAGAATAAATAAATTCAAACTTAAAAGAGCTTTCCAAACTTCTGTGACTATACCCCAAAATATTTCTTTTAAATATATATAATTTAATCTTTATATGTATATTTAATGTTTATGTGTTACATTCTAATGTATTTCATTCTATCATACTATCATATTCCTATCATACTGCACTGCTACTTAGAATATATTAGGTTGATATTACCTAACAGATCTAACAGATTCCTCTATTTAAAAAAAGGAGCAAAAAAAAAAAAAAAGCTCCCTGGGAGAAAGGAATGGCTACCCACTCCAATATTCTTGCCTGGGAAATCTCATGGACACAGGAGCCTGGCAGGCTCTATGGGGTTGCAAAAAGTCAGACACGACTTAGCAACTAACACTAACACTCTCGCTCTCAGTGTGGATTTTTTAGTTCCAAGTCACCCTTTGGGGAATGGCCTCATTTTACACTGCTTTGTGTAAAAATAAAGACTAGTATTTAAGACCAAAAAAAAAAGAATTGTTTTAAAAATTATTTAGTGAAAATTACAGATAGAACTGAGGCTAATTAAAAAGAAACAGTAATAGTAGGTGAGGTTAAATTTACATAACAAATGATATAAAGTGATATTGTTTTAATTTTGATTGCATTAATTTAAAAAGTTGATATTCCTCTTGGTGTTACAAAGATATTGGATAAAACTAGAAAAGTAAATCTATTGGTCCAAATAATCAAAAGGAATAAACCAGAAAATTAAAATTAAAAAAATATAAATCAAGCAATCAGAATTACCACCAAACCAATTATGATGATATTGTGTATATTCGTGGACATACTCAATTGTCTAAATCTTTGTGACCCCATGGACTGTAGCCTGCCAGGTTCTTTTGTCCATTGAATTTTTCAGGCAAGAATACTGGAGTGGGTTGCCATTCCCTTCTCAGTGGATCTTCCCCTCTCATGGATTGAACCCAGATCTCTTGCATCTCCTGCATTGGCAGGTAGATTCTTTGCCTATGCACTACCTCATGATATTAAGTGTAAACAAATTTAATGCCCTCTCAAGATGACAAGAGAATCTGTGCCACTGAAACACAGGTACAGTCCAATTATATGTTGATTCAAAGTAATTTACCAAGCTGCTGTATATCACAGAGAGCTCAGCTCGGGCCTCTGTGATGACCTACAGGGGTGGAGATGAGAGGGAAGCTCAAGAGGGAAGGGATATATGTATACTTATAGCTGACTCATATTGTTGTACAGCAGAAACTAACACAACATTGGAAAGCAATTATACTCCAATTAAAAAATAAATTAAAAAGCATCTGGTTTTCAAAAACTTTTGTATATGAATCCAAATTTTATTTTCCCATATGTAGCAAGACATTTTAAATACCTTGCAACATTAAAACAAACAAACAAACAAAAAACAACTTTTAACGTATATGCAGAGTACATCATGCAAAATGCTGGGCTGGATGAATCACAAGTTGGAATCAAGAATCTCTTTCGCTGGGAGAAATATCAACAAGCTCACCTATGCAGATGATACCACTCCAACAGCAGAAAGTGAAGAGGAACTAAAGAGCCTCTTGATGAGAGTGAAAGAGGAGAGTGAAAAAACTGGCTTAAAGCATAACACTCAGAAAACAAAGATCATGGCATCTGGTCCTATCACTTCATGCCAAACAGAAGGGGAAAAAGTGGTAGCAGTGTCAGATTTTCTTTCTTTGGGCTCCAAAATCACTGGGGATGGTAAAGGCAGCCATGAAATTAAAAGGTACTTGATCCTTGAAAGGAAAGTTATGACACACCTAGACAGGGTATTAAAAAGCAGAGACAGCAGGGAGAGGGTGGGATGATTTGGGAGAATGGCATTGAAACATGTATAATATCATATATGAAGCGAGTTGCCAGTCCAGGTTCGATGCATGATACTGAATGCTTGGGGCTGGTGCACTGGGACGACCCAGAGGGATGGTATGGGGAGGGAAGAAGGAGGAGGGTTCAGGATGGGGAACACGTGTATACCTGTGGCAGATTCATGTTGATATGTGGCAAAACCAATACAATATTGTAAAGTTAAAAAATTTTTTAAAAAAGCTAAAAAAAAAAATAAAAAGCAGAGACATCAATTTGCTGACAAAGGTACATCTAGTCAAGACAATTGTTTTTCCAGTTGTCATGTACGGATATGAGAGTTGGACCATAAAGATGGCTGAGTGCTGAAGAATTGATGCTTTCGAGTTGTGGTGCTGGAGGAGACTCTTGAGAGTCCCTTGTACAGCAAGGAGATCAAACCAGTCAATCCTAAAGGAAATCAACCCTGAATATTCACTGGAAGGACTGATGCTGAAGTTTCAATACTTTGGCCACCTGATGTGAAGAGCCTACTCAAGCTGGGAAACATTGAAGGCAAAAGGAGAAGGGGGAGACAAAAGATGAGATGGTTGGATGTCTGACTCAAGCTGGGAAAGATTGAAGGCAAAAGGAGAAGGGGGAGACAAAAGATGAGATGGTTGGATTACTGACTCAGTGGACATGAATGTGAGCAAACTCTAGGAGATAGTGAAGGACAGGGAAGCCTGGCAGTGATGCAGTTCATGGGATCGCCTAAGAGTCAAATGTGACTTAGTGACTGAACAGCAACAAATCTAGAAAACTGCTGTATAAATCAAAAAATTTGGGAAACCATGGTTAAAATTAAGATGACACATTAAAATGTTCATGGCTAGATTTGAATTAAAAAAGCACATACAAAATTTTGATTGACAACATAATCTATAGCTGTGCTATTTATAATAGCACTACAAAGTGACAGTTTACATTTAATTAGGTAAAATAAAGTGAAAATGTTAGTTCCTTAATTGCATTCTCCATATGTCCAGTGCTTAATAGCCACATAGACAGTGGGGCTTTAAGGATACAGAAGGCTCTGTTGGAGCAGTGATTTAATTACTAACATTCATCAATTTCTAAATTCCAAAATCCATCATCGATACTTCCTCCTGGTGATAAGGCTATTTCCTCACAATCTGGGGGCACATATCCAACATCACAGTGACAATGTAAGCGAGTATTGCAAATCTGGAATGAAACCAAAAAAAGAAGACCATTTTATATGTCATATAAAATTTAAGTGGATTAGTATTGATTGTGAGCCAAAGCAAATGATTAAAGTAATGCAATTTGGTATGTTACAGGCTGTTTTTACTTTAATGTGGAAAATAAGTATAAAGATAAAATGCAATGCAAGAAATGTCCATTCAATGCTTTTTAAATGTTGCAGAGGGTTTCTCTAATTTATCTCTTCAATAAAAGTAGACAACATTCTTGATACACCTGAAAATATAGAACTGTCTCTTTTAAAAAGGCATAGAAATTATAAAGCTAAAAATTATAGCAGGAGTTGAAATTTATTATGAATTGTGCCAGATATTTATAAAACTGTTGTAAGAGTCAACTTTTATGAAACACGGGGAGAAAACTAAAGGGTGGAGCTTACTTATTCAGGTACAGTAAGAAAAATTGATTTTGCTAGAAAATAGGAAGGCTAGGCGGCTTCCCTGGTAGCTCAGCTGGTAAAGAATCCACCTGCAATGCAGGAGATCCTGGTTCAATTTTTGGGTTGGGAGGATCCCCTGGAGAAGGGATAGGCTACCCACTCCAATATTCTTGGGCTTCCCTGGTAGCTGAGACAGTAAAGAATTCAGCCTGCAACACGGCAGACCTGGGTTCAATCCCTGGGTTGGGAAGATGCCCTGGAGGAGGGCATGGCAACTCACTCCAGTATTTTTGCCTGGATAAGCCCCAAGGACAGAGGAGCCTGGCAGGCTATGATCCATGGGGTCGCAAAGAGTCGGACATGATGGCGACTAAGCGCAGCACAGCACAGGAAGGCTAGAATATATTTATAAATATGATTTTATGGATAAATCAAAAGATGGGTCAGAAGCAGATAAGGAATCTAGGGATAAATTCAGGCAAAATTAAATTGAAATTAAACAGGATGTGTAAATAGGAAGTAAATTTTGATACAAGACACACAGGTCAATTTTTCCAGGGTTACTATAGAAAATATGAAGCATCAAGATAATGGGAGATACTAACTATCAATAACCTCAGATATGCAGATGACACACCTTTATGGCAGAAAGTGAAGAGGAACTAAAAAGCCTCTTGATGAAAGTGAAAGAGGAGAGTAAAAAGTTGGCTTAAAACTCAACATTCAGAAAACGAAGATCATGGCATCTGGTCCCATCATTTCATGGGAAATAGATGGGGAAACAGTGTCAGACTTTATTTTTTGGGGCTCCAAAATCACTGCAGTTGGTGACTGCAGCCATGAAATTAAAAGACGCTTACTCCTTGGAAGAAAAGTTATGACCAACCTAGATAGCATATTGAAAAGCAGAGACATTACTTTGCCAACAAAGGTTCGTCTAGTCAAGGCTATGGTTTTTCCAGTGGTCATGTATGGATGTGAGAGTTGGACTGTCAAGAAAGCTGAGTGCCGAAGGATTGATGCTTTTGAACTGTGGTGTTGGAGAAGACTCTTGAGAGTCCCTTGGACTGCAAGGAGATCCAACCAGTCCATTCTGAAGGCGATCGCCCTGGGATTTCTTTGGAAGGACTGATGCTAAAGCTGAAACTCCAGTACTTTGGCCACCTCATGCAAAGAGTTGACTCATTGGAAAAGACTCTGATGCCGGGAGGGATTGGGGGCAGGAGGAGAAGGGGATGACAGAGGATGAGATGGTTGGATGGCATCACTGACTCGATGGGCATGAGTTTGAGTGAACTCCAGGAGTTGGTGATGGACAGGGAGGCCTGGCGTGCTGCGATGCATGGGGTCACAAAGAGTCGGACATGACTGAGTGACTGATCTGAACTGAACTGATATACATGTAACACTAAATATATCTATTTCCAAAAGTATGCAGTCTCTATCCAACATTGTAATAGCTTATGTTTCATATTGCAATTTTGTACAAAGTTTAAAAGTTTTTAGCTCATGAAGTGTGCAGTTATCTGATAGAATACCTAGAACATGCACACATGTATAAATAATGAAATTTGGTTTCTACATTTAACTGAAATTCTCCAAAGAAATTTCCACATCCATTAATCTGAAGCTTATTATTATCTTGTGGGATGTTATGATATGTATTTTAAAACTATACATAAAATAGAGTAACAATTACATACCCCATGTCCTTTGCATTTGGTAAGTGGGTCACAATCCTGATACTGTGTATATTGATGGATTGCCCTGCAAGCTCCATTGTCACAAAACTAAAATGATGAAACAACCAACAACTTTAAAGTCAGGAATTCATTGACTGTACTTATTATAAGAAATTAGATACACAATATGATATATACTTAGGATGAACTTGAATTTCATAACATCTACTCATTCTAATAAAAAACTTGAAGTCAAACATCAAGTTTTCACAATAAGAGATTGCTTCCATTGAAGGAGGAGGCTTGTGAGTTTACTAATAGCCAATGAAAATTATTAAAGTATTGTAATTTGGTATGTTACAGGAGGTTTTTTATTTTAATGTGGAAAAGGATTTTAAAAATAAAATACAAGAAATGTCCATTCAGTGCTTCTCAAGTGCCATAGAGATTTTCTCTAGTTTGTCTCCTCAATAAAAGTAGACAACATTCTTGATACACCTGAAAACATAGAACTTTTCTATGTCTTTTCTACAAGGCATAGATATTATGAAGCTAAAAATTATAGCTGGTATAAAAACAAAACAAGCCAAATTTTAATGAGCATTTGAAATGGGCCTTTGCACTTTCTATGCATTTTTATATATATGCTCACATAGACCTTGAGAGAGAGATATTTTTATCCACATTTTATATTTGATGAGAATTAAATGTACACTTTTTAGGGCATGTCACCACTGACTGACAGAACCAGTATTCAGTGCAAGAACTACTTTAATCATAGAGCCCACTGATCAATGCTCAATACCAGTGCTTCAACCAGTCATTTTTACATTCTTCTAACTTTAATAACAGTATCTCTTGTCTTTTACAAAAGCAATGTTCTCCTTCATACCTCAGTTTATCTATCTTTGAATTTGAAATAGAAATTATACCTAAGTCATAGGTTATAAGGATGAAATAATTTATTACACATAAAGGAACAAAAATAGTTTGGGACATAGCAAATGCTCACTAAATACAAATTTGTGTTTTAGTTATTTATTTAACCTGATTTTGATGTAGACTGCATGTTAATATTCCTCTATCAAAATTTTAATTTAATTTGAATACTCTGGGGGACATGTTCTAAGATTGTCTGCCCACTTTTCTCAAGTTATCTGAGAATATCCAACAGATGATGAAGTCTAGAAACATTCGTTATTTTCTATCACTATTGACAAGTAAATATATGGACAAAGGTCCGTCTAGTCAAAGCTATGGCTTTTCCAGTAGTCATGTAGGATGTGTTCAGTTCAGTCACTCAGTCCTGTGCGTGTGTGTGTCCAGGTACATATATACTGGGATATGTGTGTGTACACATGTATATATATACTGGGGTGTGTGTGTGTGCACATGTACATGCATACTGGGATATGTGTGTCTACACATGTGTATATATACACTGGGGTATGTGTGTGTGCCCATGTACATATATACTGGGGTGTGTGTGTGTGTGTGTGTGTGCACAGGTACATATATACTGGGACATGTGTGTGTACACATGTATATATACTGGGGTGTGTGTGTGTGTGTGTGCACAGGTACATATATACTGGGATGTGTGTGTGTGCACATGTACATGCATACTGGGATATGTGTGTCTACACATGTGTATATATACACTGGGGGATGTGTGTGTGCACATGTACATATATACTGGGGTACGTGTGTGTGTGTGTGTACAGGTACATATATACTCAGATATGTGTGTGTGTGCACATGAACATGCATACTGGGATATGTGTGTGTACACATGTATATACACACTGGGGTACATGTGTGTGCACATGTACATATATATTGTGGTACACATAGATGTGCATATATATATATATACATATATATGCTGCTAAGTCGCTTCAGTTGTGTCCGACTCTGTGTGACCCCATAGATGGCAGCCCACTAGGCTCTTCCATCCCTGGGATTCTCCAGGCAAGAACACTGGAGTGGGTTGCCATTTCCTTCTCCAATGCGTGAAAGTGAAGTCGCTCAGTCGTGCCTGACTCTTAGCGACCCCATGGACTGCAGCTTACCAGGCTCCTCTGTCCATGGATTTTCCAGGAAAGAGTACTGGAATGGGGTGCCATCACCTCCTCTGATATATAAGTACATATACACACACACATAGTGGGGGTATACCCACTATGATACCTGATACCTATGACTCTGATACCAACCAAGTGTCCAAGAATTCAATTCAACTCATTCTGACATTATCTATCTGCAGTTAGAATCAAATTCCACAAGTTAAAAGGCTCAGTCCGACAAGACTCTTCCCCTTTCAGACACCAGATTCATGTCTTTATCCTTCTGACCAACTGGCTATATATTAGAAGAAAAGCGCAGGTGGCTGCGACCGGCGCACTGAATCGCAGCCGAGAAGAGCTACCCCACATCCGAGGTCAGGGGCAGAAGCCTGGAGGACCCCATGCCGGAAGGGCAGTGGCCAGGAGGAGTTACCCCACGTCCGAGGTCAGGGGCAGTGGGTGAAAGTGCCAGGCTGCGATGGCTCAGGAACGACCGGGAGGAGCTACCCCACGTCTGAGGTCAGGAGCCGCGGCCAGGAGGAGCTACCCCGCGTCCGAGGTCAGGGGCGGTGGCCAGGAGGAGCTACCCCACACCTGAGGCCAGGGGCCGCGGCTGGGAGGACAAACCTCACGTCCATGGAGTGGTGGCTGCGCGGGCGCAGGAGGGCCTAGAGGAGCTATCCCACGTTGAAGGTCAGGGAGGGCGGTGGTGAGGAGATACCCCTCCTTCAAGGTAAGGAGCAATGACTGCACTTTGCTGGAGCAGCCATGAAGAGATACCCCATGCCCAAGGTAAGAGAAACCCAGGTAAGACAGTAGGTGTTGCAAGGGGGCATCAGAGGGCAGACACACTGAAACCATACTCACATAAACCTAGTCAATCTAATCACACGAGGACCACAGCCTTATCTAATTCAATGAAACCAAGCCATGCCCGTGGGGCACCCAAGACGGGCGGGTCATGGTGGAGAGGTCTGACAGAATGTGGTCCACTGGAGAAGGGAATGGCAAACCACTTCAGTATTCTTGCCTTGAGAACCCCATGAACAGTATGGAAAGGCAAAATGATAGGATACTGAAAGAGGAATTCCCCAGGTCAGTAGGTGCCCAATATGCTACTGGAGGTCAGTGGAGAAATAACTCCAGAAAGAATGAAGGGATGGAGCCAAAGCAAAAACAATACCCAGCTGTGGATGTGACTGGTGATAGAAGCAAGGTCCGATGCTGTATAGAGCAATATTGCATAGGAACCTGGAATGTCAGGTCCATGAATCAAGGCAAATTGGAAGTGGTCAAACAAGAGATGGCAAGAGTGAATGTCGAAATTCTAGGAATCAGTGAACTAAAATGGACTGGAATAGGTAAATTTAACTCAGATGACCATTATATCTACTACTGTGGGCAGGAATCCCTCAGAAGAAATGGAGTAGCCATCATGGTCAACAAAAGAGTCCGAAATGCAGTACTTAGATGCAATCTCAAAAATGACAGAATGATCTCTGTTCATTTCCAAGGCGAACCATTCAATATCACAGTAATCCAAGTCTATGCCCCAACCAGTAACGCTGAAGAAGCAGAAGTTGAACGGTTCTATGAAGACCTACAAGACCTTTTAGAACTAACACCCAAAAAAGATGTCCTTTTCATTATAGGGGACTGGAATGCAAAAGTAGGAAGTCAAGAAACACCTGGAGTAACAGGCAAATTTGGCCTTGGAATATGGAATGAAGCATGGCAAAGACTGATAGAGTTTTGCCAAGAAAATGCACTGGTCATAACAAACACCCTCTTCCAACAACACAAGAGAAGACTCTAGACATGGACATTACCAGATGCTCAACACCGAAATCAGATTGATTATATTCTTTGCAGCCAAAGATGGAGAAGCTCTATACAGTCAACAAAAACAAGACCAGGAGCTGACTGTGCCTCAGATCATGTACTCCTTATTACTAAATTCAGACTTAAATTGAAGAAAGTAAGGAAAACCACTAGACCATTCAGGTATGACCTAAATCAAATCCCTTATGATTATACAGTGGAAGTGAGAAAGAGATTTAAGGGCCTAGATCAGATAGAGTGCCTGATGAACTATGGACAGAAGTTTGTGACATTGTATAGGAGACAGAGACCATCCCCATGGAAAAGAAATGCAAAAAAGCAAAATGGCTGTCTGGGGAGGCCTTAAAAATAGCTGTGAAAAGAAGAGAAGCAAAAAGCAAAGGAGAAAAGGAAAGATATAAGCATCTGAATGCAGAGTTCCAAAGAATAGCAAGGAGAGAGAAGAAAGCCTTCCTCAGCGATCAACACAAAGAGATAGAGGAAAACAACAGAATGGGAAAGACTAGAGATCTCTTCAAGAAAATTAGAGATACCAAGGGAACATTTCACGCAAAGATGGGCTCGATAAAGCACAGAAATGGTATGGACCTAACAGAAGCAGAAGATATAAGAAGAGGTGGCAAGAATACACAGAAAAACTGTACAAAAAAGATTTTCACGACCCAGATAATCACGATGGTGTGATCACTGACCTAGAGCCAGACATCCTGGAATGTGAAGTCAAGTGGGCCTTAGAAAGCATCACTACGAACAAAGCTAGTGGAGGTGATGGAATGCCAGTTGAGCTATTTCAAATCCTGAAGGATGATGCTGTGAAAGTGCTGCACTCAGTATGCCAGCAAATTTGGAAAACTCAGCAGTGGCCACAGGACTGGAAAAGGTCAGTTTTCATTCCAATCCCAAAGAAAGGCAATGCCAAAGAATCCTCAAACTACCGCACAGTTGCACTCATCTCACATGCTAGTAGAGTAATGGTCAGAATTCTCCAAGCCAGGGTTCAGCAATACGTGAACTGTGAACTTCCTGATGTTCAAGCTGGTTTTAGAAAAGGCAGAGGAACCAGAGATCAAATTGCCAACATGCTCTGGATCATCGAAAAAGCAAGAGAGTTCCAGCAAAACATCTATTTCTGCTTTATTGACTATGCCAAAGCCTTTGACTGTGTGTATCACAATAAACTGTGGGAAATTCTGAAAGAGATGGGAATACCAGACCACCTGACCTGCCTCTTGAGAAATCTGTATGCAGGTCAGGAAGCAACAGTTAGAACTGTACATGGAACAACAGACTGGTTCCAAATAGGAAAGGGAGTACGTCAAGGCTGTATATTGTCACTCTGCTTATTTAACTTATGTGCAGAGTACATCATGAGAAACGCTGGACTGGAAGAAACACAAGCTGGAATCAAGATTGCCGGGAGAAATATCAATAACCTCAGATATGCAGATGACACCATCCTTGTGGCAGAAAGTGAAGAGGAACTAAAAGGTCTCTTGATGAAAGTGAAAGTGGAGAGTGAAAAAGTTGGCTTAAAGCTCAACGTTCAGAAAATGAAGATCATGGCATCTGGTCCCATCACTTCATGGGAAATAGATGGGGAAACAGTGGAAACAGTGTCAGACTTTATTTTTTTGGGCTCCAAAATCACTGCAGATGGTGACTATAGCCATGAAATTAAAAGATGCTTACTCCTTGGAAGGAAAGTTATGTCCAACCTAGATACCATATTCAAAAGCAGAGACATTACTTTGCCAACAAAGGTCCATCTAGTCAAGGCTATGGTTTTTCCTGTGGTCATGTATGGATGTAAGAGTTGGACTGTGAAGAAGGCTGAGCACTGAAGAATTGATGCTTTTGAACTGTGGTGTTGGAGAAGACTCTTGAGAGTCCCTTGGACTCAAGGAGATCCAACCAGTCCATTCTAAAGGAGATCAGCCCTGGGATTTCTTTGGAAGGAATAATGCTAAAGCTGAAACTCCAGTACTTTGGCTCCCTCATGCGAAGAGTTGACTCATTGGAAATGACTCTGATGCCGGGAGGGATTGGGGGCAGGAGGAGAAGGGGACGACAGAGGATGAGATGGCTGGATGGCATCACTGACTCGATGGACGTGAGTCTGAGTGAACTCCGGGAGTTGGTGATGGACATGGAGGCCTGGCGTGCTGTGATTCATGGGGTCGCAAAGAGTTGGACACGACCGAGCAACTGAACTGAACTGTACTGAACTGATGGCTCCCTCTATGGTTTGATAATTTGCTAATTTGGCTCACAAAACTCAGGGAAAGACTTCACTTATGTTTACTAATTTATGGGAAAGAATATAATTCAGGAACATCCAAATGGAAGAGATGCACAGGTCAAGTTATGTTGTTGGGCAAGAGGAAGTGTCATTGTCTCCATGTCCTCTCCAGGCACATCCTCATTACAACACATTGCGTTCACCAACTTACAAACTATCTTGAGTCTAATCATTCAAAAATTTTTACAGAGTCCAGTTTCCAGCCATATCATTCCCTTTATTGATGCTGTGAGTGGAGCTTAAAGCTCCACCCCATTAGTCAATTCATCTTTCTGGTGACCAGCATACTCTGAAGCATCAAGAGGCACCACCCTGTTACCTCATTAGCATAAATTCAGATTTCTTTGGATGAATCTCATTATGAATACCACCAAATATTCCTGTCAGGAAATTCTAAGGTTTAGGAGCTCAGGGCCAGAAATCAAGGGAAAAGCCCAAATTAATTTTCTTGTGTGTGTTAAACCACATTATACTATTATACCATTACATTACTTTTTTTGTATTTAATGAATAATTAAATTAGTTAATAATTTTACATATTTACTCTGCCATATTTATGGTAAACGTGATTGCATTGTGTTTTAAATGATGCTTAGAGGGATGACATATTACTTCATAATGCAGTCAGCATCAGTATGTTTCTTTGTGATTGAAAGTGAAAGTTGCTCACTCTTGTCCAACTCTTTGCCAGCTTCATGGACTGTAGCCTGCCAGAGTCCTCTGTCCCTGGAATTATTCAGGCAAGAATACTGCAGTGGAGAGCTGTTCCCTTCTACAGGGGATCTTTCCAGCCCAGGGGTCAACTGTAGCCTTCTAGACTCGTCTGTCCATGGAATTCTTCAGGCAAGAATACTGGAATGGGTAGCCTATCCCTTTTCTAGGGGATCTTCCCAACCCAGGAATCGAACTGGGGTCTTCTGCATTGTAGGCGGATTCTTTACAAGCTGAGCTACCAGGGAAGCCATTATATTTATGTGAGACTATCTTTTGCCATTCTGAGATAAGGTTACTATTCACTTCCAATTTCCTCTATTCACTTTTTTAAAATACTGTATTTTAATGTAATTATTTTAATTAAAATGTGAAATAATTGTTTCCGTTTTTACTTTCATATACTAGCTTTTACTGGCACTGTTTTAAAAAATTATTTATGTTTATCAAAGTACTTAAGAAAAATACATAAAATTTAAACTCTGTTTTATTATTGTATCTTGTAGAAGGTCCAATTTTAAACAAGTATGTTTTTGAAGAAAGAACTATGAGAGTAGGCTAATGAGAAAATATTTTAGTTTCATTTCCATTTAATTCTAGTCAAATACTGCAATTTGACTAATTCTAGTCAAATACTGCAATGCTAAATGTTGGCTTTTTTTTTTTTGTTTTCCTTGTTTTTCTCATTATTCAGTTTGTTCTGACCCATTTTTTTCATGTATTATTTGATACTTTTTGTTCTTTGATTACACAAACTGTCACAGACCAGATCCTTGCCTACTCGACAAGTTTATATTCTCAAATGTGACAAAACAAATTCAACTAACTATAGCAAAATTCACAATAAAAAGATAGTGAAGTAAAGGTTCCTTTAGCCAATAGAAAGTGACCTTTTAATTTTACAATGATATAGTAACCAAAATTTATACCATTAATTACAAATTAAAAAATTTTAAGCTCTTTCTCTCTCTCTCTCCCTCTTTCACACACACACACACACACACAGACATCCATACACCATGTATAGAATCAAGTAAAAATTTTATTTACCTTATTTTCATCACACATGCTTCCATTAGCTGCAACAGTAGGGTCTGGATATCTACGGGTTCTTAGATTTGCTGACATACATATGTGGCCTCCAAGGTAGGTATATTGAACATCAATGTCATTCCTTGATACTATAGCTGAATGTGTCCAGTGGCAAACTAACTTTCCACAAAGATGTTGGCTATCAATAAAGGGAAAAAAAAAAAACAAAACACAAAACTCTTAATGCCCACAGGTCTCTTAGAGACACAAGAGATTAGATAAAAAAACAGTACCAAATATGAGGATAATTCAAAGTGTTACTGAGATCATAACACCAAAGCTATTCAGAACGTACACCAACTAATAAAGTGCAACATATAAATTAATCTATATAAACCAGGTTAATCTTTCATTTGCATTAAGTGAGTCTTGGCAGTATACAAACACACAGACACTCACACAGGCATTTGAAAAATGTATAAATTTCTAAGTACATACTGAAAAAAACAAGTTCTTCCTAGACAGTTTCCAAAATCATCGTCTTGATAATTCACTTCTTCTGTACACTGATAACTAGATTCTTTAGCATCTAAAAACATAAACACATTTCCAATTACTCATCTTTAAAAAATTAAAAACTAAAACTGTGGTAAATTAATACTGAAATATCTAAACAATAATGCCTCGTCAATGTCATCTCTTACAAATTTCAGTATTGTCTATTGGCTACACAAGAAAAAGAAACACTTACTGAAAACTACCCACTTAAGAACAGGAGAGCTGGTATGTTAGAGCAGAAATAATTGAGAAATCCTACAGTCTTCTGCACTCTCTCATCTTCAATTCTAAATTCCACTCACTTTCTCCCAACCACCTCAAATTTGACTAATATCCTATTCATTTTCTCCTGTTCTTATTGGGTCTGTTTTACCTCTTGACGTAGTTCAAAGTTACAATGATTTCAATTTTATGTTCGAATTTGGATTTAACAAACAGTCCTTTTTATTTTGGTGTTTTACTGACTTTAGAAAAAAGATAGCTTAAAAATAAAGCTCAGAGGAAAAGATAAATTATTACATTTTCCAAACAAAGTGATGCACTGCTTTGTTCTATCTTGGCATATTCCTCTAAAGCAATAGGAAGATTTATTATTGCACGTTTGTAAGTCGGCAGCTCTCATATCAGGTACACAAAATTCAGATATCCCATTGCAAAATTCTGGAAAATCACATGGATCAGTGCTTCTCCTACACTCTGTTCCTCTATCAAGTATCTGTGAGAAAAGGAAAAACACATATTTGCTTTGAAGTAGTATGCTGCTGCTGCTGCTAAGTCGCTTCAGTCGTGTCCGACTCTGTGCGACCCCAGAGATGGTAGCCCACCAGGCTCCCGTCCCTGGGATTCTCCAGGCAAGAACACTGGAGTGGGTTGCCATTTCCTTCTCCAATGCATGAAAGTGAAAAGTGAGAGTGAAGTCGCTCAGTCATGTCCGACTCTTAGCAACCCCATGGACTGCAGCCCACCAGGCTCCTCTGTCCATGGGATTTTCCAGGCAAGAGTACTGGAGTGGGGTGCCATTGCCTTCTCCCTGAAGTAGTATAACAAATGTAAAAAAATTAAATAACAGCATTGAATTTGTAGCTATCATTTTCATTACCGTTATGTTTGTAAGTATTTAAACTATAAATCTGCTTAAAAGTTCTGGTGAAATAGTTTGGAAAGAACCCAAATGCCCCCTAATATGTAAACAAACTGTGGTATGGACAATGGAATGTGTTCAGCCACATAAAGGAATGGAGTACTGATGTATGGTACAAGGTGACTGAAACTCGGAAACACTGTATTTAGTGAAGAAACCAGACACAAGGTTTCCCACTGTATGGTTCTAGTACTATGAAATGTCCAGAGTAGGGAAATCCTTAGAGACCGAATGCAGTGCTGGTTGCCAGGAACTGAGGGGAAGGGAGAGAGGAGAGCAGGTGCATCATGGGTTGGGGTCTCCTGTTTGGGTGAGGAAGCGACTGTGGAACCAGGTCAAGGCGGTGGCTGCACAACACTGTGAATGCGCTGAATGCTACTCAGCACACTAAATGCACTTTAAAATGGCTAACTTTTCACTGTGTGACTTGAACTTCAATCTAAAAATGGCCCTAGTGAATGTTCTCTTAGTTACAATGCTTTGGTTATCCTGAGTATTCACTTCAAGATAAACAGAAAATATCTGAGATAACACTATGCATATCTGTTTTTCAACTTTTGATTCCTGGGGACTAATCCATTGCACTCCCGAAATATTTTAGCTAACTCAGATGCTGGTCTTTCCAGGTTTCTAAAATGTTTCTTAGTGGACACCCTTGTCCTTTTTGCCCTTCAAGTAATTTCCTTTCAGGACTAACTCCACTTCTACTATGAAACTGCTTCTGATTCAGGATGACAATCAGAACACTTCTCCCTAGACACAGTGGTGGGAAATTTAACTTAGAATGTAATGGTAGGTCAGGGCTTCTGCTGCTGCCAGGGCTGGACATAGGTGTTCTTGGGAAAGAGGGGATCCCTCTGCTCTTCTGAAATACCACATAGTATAGACTAGAAAAGCCAGGATCTGCACTGAGCTATCAGTACTGCACACAGGAAAAGCTTGTCTGAGAACTGCCAAGGAAAAGCAAGGATATCCAACTGACGTATAGCACAAGAATCTTGTTGCTCCTGTTTGAAACAGATTCACTTGAGCATGATGCTGAACTCATGTCGTATGTAAGCTTCCTGAGTGCTTGTTTCTTATTCTTTGCTCGTCTGTTCATCATCAAGATACAACTGACCCATGATAATTGCTGGTGTGCAGTACCAGACACAGCTTCTTAAAACTTCAGAGAGGAAAGTCTGGGTACTGGCTAAAACATGTTAGTCCCTGTTATGTGTCGGATAATAGCACGTTAAAGTATTGGTATTCCATATCTTTGCACTTGGACTTGTGTCCATCTAAACTGAAAATTTATAAGGAAAAAAAAAAAACAAAACGCTGGATCAAAGCATTACATTTCAGACCATGTCAGTGGAAAGTAGGATGGAAAGTAGACAGATAAAAAAATAAAAAGCCTTTTAAGGTTATGGTCAGTAATGAGAGGCACCTGCAACCCTTGAAAAGACAGCAAAAGCTAGATTTTATGCTATAATATGTAAGAAATTTAATGGGAACTAACATAGGACATTGAAGCATGCCTCAAGATTGAGGAGGAAAGTCCTGGGCAGATGGTGGTGGTGGGTATATTCCCAGAACTAGAATTGAGTCACAGGTGCCTTCAAGTGTGAAAAATGAAAAGGCTGTCCAGGGCTACCTTCTACAGACCAATAAATGCAGTCCTGGATGTTAAAAACAAAAGGTGATAGCTGGAGTTACAGGTTTTAGTTGGAACTTCTTTACAGATTTCACTGCTGTTACCCTGAATCTCTCCCTAGAAACTTATACAATGAATTTTCACTGGACCAAATGCAGGAATTATCTCTGTTGCAAAGAATTATCCTTTAGATGTAGGTTGAGGGCAATGGTGGGTGTGTACTAAGTCACTTCAATCATCTCCAACCCTTTGTAACCCTGTGGATTGCAGGGGCCAGGCTCCTCTGTCCATGGGATTCTCCTGGCAGGCAGGCTCTTTAGCACCACCTGGGGAGTCCAGATGGAAATGGACTGTTTAGAAAATTCAACTGTTCAGTCTCACTGATTTGGACACAAAGACAAAGATGAGAGTTCTGGGGAAGGAAAGAACAACAGTTTACTGCTAAGAAGTGGAAACCCTAGCCTGGCCTCTACATTAATGTGCCTTGAAACAAATGAACACTGGCTTTAAGAACTAGCCCACTGAGTGAAAAAGAGCATGCAGAGAACAGGGTCAAACGGTGTGGGGAGAGATTGTCATTGGCAGTGGAAAAACAGACCTGACGACAAAACCTCTAATCAATCAGCATTCACGTGTGTCATAGCCTCCTAATTTGACACACAAAAAGGTGAGCTGCTAAAATGAAGCCCTCCCTAGAATAGAGATCTTACCCAGTCTCCTATCAGAGGTGGCTATGAAGGAAAATTGACGGGAAAACTGCCCAAGGGAAGTCAAGGATTCAGTGAGTGATTGACAAAGTTAATCTTCAGTATTAGATATGCTACATATTGCTGACTATTCCCTATGAATTCCTTTTTTTCTGCTACTTCCAAAGTGAGGGGTTACTAGTATAATTGTCTGTTTATTCAAATATTGTATCTCAAGTGTGTGTGGGGTGGCTTACTCATAATTTTGTCATAAGTAGATTGTGAGGAGCTACATTCAATTATGACCAAGAGGAACTCACAACACCCAAATTACCTGAAGTTGTTTTCTGAGTAGGGATTGAAGCAATAAGGTTAGAGGTAGGGCTAAATAGTTGATTGGAAAAGATCTAAAGACCTCTCAATTCTGAAATCAACTGTGTATGAATCAAGAACATACAGTAATATATTTGAAAGATGAGTAAAAATTATGTGAAAAAAAGCTAAAAAGCCCACAAAAGCAAGAATTTCATGGAGGAAAATAAGGCAATATTCTGAAAACTTACCATACAAGTTTTTTTTCCACAACATGGTCCAGAACCACAGTCTGCATTTCCAATCAGTACACAGTTTAAAGGATTACAGCATTTAGTATGCTCACAATTCTGAAAGCAAAGGCAATCAAGTTAAATAATTTTGAACTAAATCATTTTACTTATTGTCATAATATCTTAAGACATGTCTCTACATCACAGTATAATTTTTATATCTGTATCTATTTTTAGCACCTCTTCACCTAGACAATGTATTTTGATATAGAAAAAAGTGGTAATGAAATCATTCATGATTCTATGCTGAAGATTTGACTGTTAAAAATGTAATGCAAAACCAATACAATATTGTAAAGTAATTAACCTCCAATTAAAATAAATAAATTTATATTTAAAAAGTGTAATGCAATTTATTTCAATCTTTTTGTGTTCATAAACATATGGACAATAAATTTTGAGATTTTTTTTTTCATTTGTGTGTGTGTGTGTATGTGTGCGTTACTTGCTCAGTCGTGTCTAGCTCTTTGTGACTCCATGGGCTGTAGCCTTGCGAGGTTCCTCTGTTCATGGAATTCTCCAGGCCAGAATACTGGAATGGGTAGCCGTCCCTTCTCCAAGGGATCTTCTTAATCCAGGATCAAAACTGGGTCTCCCACATTGCAGGTAGATTCTTTACCGTCTGAGCCACTAGGAAACTACTTATCTGTCTTATCAATTCTCCTCAAGATGTTCTGTGACTATATAAGTGTTTTTGGATGTGACAAAATAGAGGTTTCCAAATAACAACAGCATATTGTGGTTGTGTCATTTCAAAGAAATTTTTTTCACTTTTTAGCTCTTGTATATTAAAGATTGATTCTAAAAGTTATTAGTTCAAAGAATTAAAAAGTGTTAAGAGCTCTTGGAAGGAAAGTTATGACCAACCTAGATAGCATATTCAAAAGCAGAGACATTACTTTGCCAACAAAGGTTCGTCTAGTCAAGGCTATGGTTTTTCCTGTGGTCATGTATGGATGTGAGAGTTGGACTGTGAAGAAGGCTGAGCGCCGAAGAATTGATGCTTTTGAACTGTAGTGTTGGAGAAGACTCTTGCGAGTCCCTTGGACTGCAAGGAGATCCAACCAGTCCATTCTGAAGGAGATCAGCCCTGGGATTTCTTTGGAAGGAATGATGCTAAAGCTGAAAGTCCAGTACTTTGGCCACCTCATGTGAAGAGTGGACTCATTGGAAAAGACCCTGATTCTGGGAGGGATTGGGGGCAAGAGGAGAAGGGGACGACAGAGGATGAGATGGCTGGATGGCATCACTGACTCGATGGACATGAGTCTGAGTGAACTCTGGGAGTTGGTGATGGACCGGGAGGCCTGGTGTGCTGCGATTCATGGGGTCGCAAAGAGTCGGACACGACTGAGCGACTGATCTGATCTGATCTGATCTGAAGAGCTCTTTCATAATACACATTTATTTCCTTCTTTTTATAGAGTTTAGTTAGTGTAAGAGTGATATAAGACTGATAAGTAATATATTTTTAATTTTATTTTTAATATAAACTTATTTTAATTGGAGGTTAAACCAATACAATATTGATAAGTAATATTTTAAAATGAATAAAGTGAATAGGCACAAATAACTAAGTGTTTATATCTGTTTCAATTTCACATATCTTCACAATTTAGTTTATTTCATATGTTTATGCATCCTTTTTGTTGAGATATTCTATTTATTTCCTTTATTTCTAAGCACTTTTGTATTAATAATATTAGCCCCTAGCCACTTATATATTTTATATTGTTTTGCAATTTGTCATGACAACTTATTTCTATTTTGGCAGGTTTTAAAAATATTTTTATTACTGTGATATTGTGAAATCTGAAAATTGCCACTTTTCTTTTGTGATTTGTTCCAAGAGCTTCTGTATAAAATTTTCTTCCACATTAAGCCCAGTAAATATGTGAAGGTGTAAAATGTTTCTGTTATATATATAAATATATATCTACATATATGTATTTTTATTTTACATTAAGTATTTTGAGTAGTATGTTGTAAATGTAACTATAAGTGGAATATATCTGTTCTGCTAAAATTCTTATAGAATAGTAATTTATTAGATATTTTATTATACCTGGATACTTGTCCTTTATAAAATGAAACATAATGCAGTTACACTAATGGCATATTACTAAAGTATATCCCAAATTCTATTCTTATTTAACACTTGTAATATCTATAAGAATCAGATAATAATCATTTTTTCTTTTTCATGTTTCATTATTAATAAAATTGTGTTATGCTTCACAATATAAACATGGCAATGAAAAACAGCAAGTGAATTTAGCGAAGATGGAATATTAAACCCTCACTAAATATTAATAGTGTGGAAAATAAAACAAAAATTAGTGACGTGATAGCCTAATATCGAAAATCTAGAATCAAAGAGAGAGGCTACAGTAGACAGTGTATTTTGACAGCACTCAATGTATAATGGAAATCTAGACTAAAGACCTAGATTTGCCAACATCCACTGGATCATAGGAAAAGCAAGAACTCCAGAAAAACATCTACTTCTGCTTCATTGACTACGCTAAAGCCTTTGACTGTGTGGATCACAACAAACTGTGGAAAATTCTGAAAGAGATGGTAATACTAGACTACATGACCTGCCTCCTGAGAAATCTGTATGCAGCTCAAGAGGCAACACTTAGAACCAGCCATGGAACAACAGACTGGTTCAAAATTGGGAAAGGAGTACGTTAAGGCTGTATACTGTCACCCTGCTTATTTAACTTATATGCAGAGTACATCATGAGAAACGCTGGGCTGGATGAAGCACAAGCTGGAATCAAGATTGCCGGGAGAAATATCAATAACCTCAAATATGCAGATAACACCACCCTTATGGCAGAAAGCAAAGAAGAACTAAAGAGCCTCTTGATGAAAGTGAAAGAGGAGAGTGAGAAAGTTGGCTTAAAGCTCAACATTCAGAAAATTAAGATCATGGTATCTTGTCCCATTACTTGATGACAAATAGATGGGGAAACAATGGAAACAGTGAAAGACTACTGTTTTGGGCTCCAAAATCATTGCAGATGGTGACAGCAGCCATGAAATTAAAAGACTCTTGCTCCTTGGAAGAAAAGCTCTGATCAACCTAGGCAGCATATTAAAAAGCAGAGACATTACTTTGCTGATAAAGGCCTGTGTAGTTAAAACTATGGTTTTTCTGGTAGTCATATATGGATGTAAGAGTTGGATTATAAAGAAAGCTGAGTGCAGAAGAATTGGTGCTTTTGAACTGTGGTGTTGGAGAAGACTCTTGAGAGTCCCTTGGACTGCAAAGAGATACAACCTGTCCATCCTAAAGAAAATCAGTCTTGAATACTCATTGGAAGGACTGATGCTGAAGCTGAAACTGCAATACTTTGGCTACTTGATGCGAAGAAATGACTCATTGGAAAAGACCCTGATGCTGGGAAAGATTGAAGTCCGGAAGAGAAGGGGACAACAGAGGATGAAATGGTTGGATGGCATCACTGACTCGATAGGCATGAGTCTCAGCAAACTCCGGGAGTTGATGATGGACAGGGAAGCCTGGCATGCTGCAGTCCATGGGGTCTCAAAGGGTCGGACACAACTGAGTGACTGAACTGACTGAGGTGGTTTATATGCTCAAGAATATTCATAAAAAGCAACTCCAAAATAAGAGATGAGAGTTGACCAAAAATAATAACATGACACTGGAATGTAACAGATGTGGTGGTGCATTTATTATAATCCATGAACCTATCAGTTCAGTTCAGTTGCTCAGTCGTGTCCGACTCTTTGCAACCCCATGGACTGCAGTGTGCCAGGCTTCCCTGTCCTTCACCATCTCCCAGAGCTTGCTCAAACTCATATCCCGTGAGTTGGTGTTGCCATCCAACCATCTTATCCTCTGTTGTCCCCCTCTCCTCCTGCCTTCAATCTTTCCCAGCATCAGGGTATTGTGAGTCAATTTGTTTGCATCAGTTGGCCAAAGTATTGGAACTTCAGCTTTAGCATCAGTCTTTCCAATGACTATTCAGAGTTGATTTTCTTTCGAATTGACTGGTTTGATCTCCTTGCAGTTCAAAGGACTCTCAAGAGTCTTCTCCAACTTTATAATTCAAGAGTATAAATTCTTTGGTATTCAGCCTTTATGGTCCAACTCTCACATCCATACATGACTACTGGAAAACCCACAGCTTTGACTACATGGTTCTTTGTGGGCAAAGTGATGTCTCTGTTCTTTAATTCAATTTTGTGAAACCAAGCTAAAATAAATGAAGTTCCCCCAATGCAAGGACTGAAATTAGAAGATGAAGATGTGAACAACAGCATACATTTAATAACTCAGTGATTTAAATCAGTCACTTTAAAGGAATTCATGGATAATTTAGGTGATAATTATACTACTGTTGGAATTGATGTTTATGATACAGAAAGATGGGTAATATTTACACAGTAAGGAAAATCTTCATTCAACCCTGGGCTGCATTTACCCTATTCTTAAATTGTTCAACTTCAAATTCTGGATGAGTCAAGTTATCACATGCCCCCCATCTTAGATGTTTGACTATATGGAACAATTGTTTTTTCAAGTTTTCCCCCTTTATGTCACATCTACATTTGTGAGATTACGTGACAAACACAAAAACAAATATCAGTCTTTTCCACTAACCTCCATGGAACCACAGTCACATTGTTCAGGTGGCTCCAGAACTCCATTGCCGCAAATGGATTGTCTTCCTTGGGGAACCACTTTTGGAACTGTTCGATTCTGAAGACATTCAAATTTAGGCTGTGAAGTTGTATGTTTAAATTCATCTATGCTGCAACTGCTAAAAAACTTTATGCCATGGGAACGTCTAAAATTAAATTGTATTTCTTAGTTAAAAGGAATGAAATCACTATCAAAGTAACACTCTTCAATAACATGCTGTGAATTATTTACTTCTTCATTAGAGATAGCCAAGAAATGGAGAGTGCTTTATTTTTAATTCAATTAGTAATAAAAGAATAAGCTCATTTCTATTCTAATTCAGTATAACAGATATCTAATAAGTAGAGGATGTTAATGAGATTGCATAATTGAGGACATGTTAAACAAAACAGTGCTTGTTGACAAAAAGGCTCTATTTAAGTACAACTTACTGTTTATTACTTTGCTTATTATTTACAACACTGTCAAGATTATAATCATTATAGTAAGAACTAATTATTATTAAGAAAATGATACATACTAGGGATAATATAGAAAACTGAAAGAATAAACACAATGTTTGATTGAATTAATTAAAAGTCAGAATTATTTTTATTTTGGTAACAAAATTAAAACAGCTCAGCATGAAGTATATAGAATACATAAACCCTAGATTCTCTCTAGTTTGATATTTCTATATTTCTAGTACACTGTTTAATGGGTTTTTGTTTAAATTAGTAACAAACTCATACTTAGAGAAATGACATGAGAAACAAATTTTGTTTCCTAAACAAGTTGAATAATAATAATTTTAATGTATAACTCATATAGAGAACTGAATTCTCTTAAAACAGACCTTCAATAACAGGAAACAAAGATATGTTGTTAACATCTAATTCTTTTATCAGGTTCAAATTTCCCCTTCATCACGGTACTGGCACTCTACATTAAAAAGATCCACTTCAGAACCAACCACTGCCTTTAGTACTCCTATTGCCTTAGTTTAGTTGACTACACTTTTTTGTGGCATTTCTGACATTCAAAAGTTTTATAGTCTCAGGCTGATTATTTGGGAAAATGTGCCTCAGTTTAGGTTTGTGAAATGTTTCCCAGTACTTAGACTGAGGTTATGTATGTTGTTAAATGCATCACAGAAGTGTTGCTGAGTCTGTCTGCTCCATTGCATCCTAACAGCACACGATTCCAACTTGTTACGTTTTTTGCAAAAAGTCATTTTGATTAGGTGATTAAAGTCTATACTCTAACATCTCTTTCTCTCCTTATCTCTTAATAATTATTTGTGGAGAAGTTTTATGTATATATATCCTTCCTAGTTATATTTTCAATATATTCACTATGTATATATATCTTTTATAACCTTATTTTAATATACCCATCAATATATTTATTCACTTCAAAATAATATTTTCATGTATTTATATGAATATGGACTCAAATTTTCCTAGTACACTAAAAGGTGTTTTAATCATTAATTAACATTACATATGACTTTCAGATTGTCCTAGATTTCCTGTTGGAAGACTCCTTCAAACTGTTTTGTGTCCATGAGGCACATATCCAAATTCTTTGAACATCTTCTTATATTCTGACACAAATGCTCATGGCTTATTTGTATCTTGTCTATCTTAGTCCTGGAATCAGGCACATGATGTCTCCAACTTTGTTCTTTCTCAAGGTTATCATGGCTATTCAGGGTCCATTCAAATTTTAGGATTGAATCACTGCAGATGGTGATTGCAGCCATGAAATTAAAAGACGCTTACTCCTTGGAAGGAAAGTTATGACCAACCTAGATAGCATATTGAAAAGCAGAGACATTACTTTGCCAGCAAAGGTCTGTCTAGTCAAGGCTATGGTTTTTCCAGTGGTCATGTATGGATGTCAGAGTTGGACTGTGAAGAAAGCTGAGAGCCGAAGAATTGATGCTTTTGAACGTGGTGTTGGAGAAGACTCTTGAGAGTCCCTTGGACTGCAAGGAGATCCAACCAGTCCATTCTAAAGGAGATCAACCCTGGGTGTTCTTTGGGGGGAATGATCCTAAAGCTGAAACTCCAGTACTTTGACCACCTCATGCGAAGAGTTGACTCATTGGAAAAGACTCTGATGCTGGGAGGGATTGAGGTCAGGAGGAAAAGGGGATGACAGAGGATGAGATGGCTGGATGGCATCACCAACTCGATGGACGTGAGTTTGAGTGAACTCCTGGAGTTGGTAATGGACAGGGAGGCCTGGCGTGCTGTGATTCATGGGGTCTCAGAGAGTTGGACACGACTGAGCGACTGAACTGAACTAATTTTATATCTGGGAAAAGTATCATTGCAATTTGAATAGGGATTATATTGAATGTGCAGACTGATTTGGATAATATAGATTTTTGCTGTTCAGTCACCCAGTTGTGTCCAACTCTTTGCGAATGGCAAAAGGCCAGGCCTCCCTGTACCTTGCCATCTCCCGAAATTTGCCCAAGTTCATGTCCACTGTATTGGTGATGCCATCCAGCCATCTCATATTCCGATGCCCTCTTCTCCTTCTGCCCTCAATCTTTCCCAGCATCAGGGACTTTTTCAATGAGCTGGATATTAGCATCACATGCCCAAGATACTGAAGCTTCTGCTTCAGTTTCAGTCCTTACAATGAGTATTCAGGGTTGATATCCCCTAAGATTGACTGGTTTGATCTTCTTGCTGTCCAATGGACTCTTTAGCATCATTTCTTCCACAGTTTGAAGGCATCAATTCTTTGGTGCTCTGCCTTCCTTACGGCCCAGCTCTCACAAGTATAGATGACCTGTACTTGTCATCTACAGCCCTGTCTATACAGACCTTTGCCGGCAGAGTAATGTCTGTGCTTTCAACACACTGTCTAGGTTTGACATAGCTTCCCTGGTGGCTCAGACGGTAAAGCATCTGACTGCAATGTAGAAGACCTGGGTTCGATCCCTGGGTTCGATCTCCAGGGAAGATCCTCTGGAGAAGGAAATGGCAACCCACTCTGGTACCCTTTCCTGGAAAATCTCATGGATAGAGGAGCTTGGTAAGCTATAGTCCATGGAGTAGCAAAGAGTTGGACATGACTGAGTGACTTCACTTTTTTTTCCCTGCTTAGAAGCAACTGTCTTCTGATTTCATTGCTCCAGTCACAATCTGCAAAGATCTTAGGGTCCAAGAAGAAGGTATCTGTCACTACTTCCACTTTCCCCCTTGTATTTGCCATGAAGTCATGGGGCCAGATGCCATGCTCTTAGTTTAATATTTAACTTTAAGCCAGCTCTTTCACTGTCCTCCTTCACCCTCATCAAGAGGCTCTTTAGTTCCTTAGTTCCTCTTAACTTTCTGCCGTTAGAGTGGTATCATCCATATATCTGAGGTTGTTGATATTTCTCCCACCTATCTTGATTCCAGCTTGTGACTCATTCAGCCTGGCATTTCTCATGATGTGCTAAGCGTATAGGTTAAACCAACAGGGTGACAGCAGACAGTTTTGTCATACTCCTTTCTCCATCTTGAACCAATCGGTTGTTCCATACAGGGTTCTAACTGTTGCCTCTGGACCTGCATAACGTTTCTCAGGAGACAGGTAAGATAGTGTAGTATGCCTGTCTCTTTAAGAGCTTTCCACAGTTTATCATGAACCACATAGTAAAGGCTTTGGACCAACTGATGAAACAGAGGTTAATATTTTTCTGGAATTCCCTTGTTTTCTCTCTGATCCAGCGAATGTTAGCAATTTGATCTCTGGTTCCTCTGCCTTTTCTAAACCCAGCTTAGATATCTGAAAGTTCTTAGTTTGCATAACACTGAAGCCTAGCATGCTAGATTTTAAGCATGACCTTACTAGTATGGGAGAAGAGAGCAATTATCCTATGGTTGGAACATTCTTTAGTACTACCTTTCTTGGAAATTGGGGTAAGGACTGACCTTTTCCAGTCCTTATGTGGATAGTTTAACAATATTAATTCTTCCAGTAAATAAGCATGAAGTATTTTTTGTTTCCTAGCATATTATTTCATTCCTTTCATCAATGTCTTATATTTCTCAGTACACATCTTTCACTTTCTTGGCCTCTAAATTTATTCTAAGTAATTTATTCTTTTTGATGCTATTGTAAATGGGATTTCTTTCTTAATCTCTATTTCTGAAAATGTGTTTTTAGTATATAGCAATACAAAGTATTTTATATATTAACTTTGCATACTGTAACTTCCCTGAATATGCTTATTACTTCTGACAGTTTTTGGTAGAGTCCTTTAGGGTTTTCTACTATGTACAAAATCATGTCATCTGCATATAGTGACAGTATTACTTTTCCTTTCTGATTTAGATAACTTTTATCTCTACCACCTAACTGCTCTGCCTAGGACTTTCAATACCATTTTGAATAAAAGTGGCAAGACTGTGCAACCTTGTCTTGTTGCCAGATGTTAGAAGGAAATCACCCATCTTTACATTGTTTTTTGTTTTGCATATTTTGTTTTTGGGCACACCATGCAGCATGCAGGATCCTAGTTTCCTGACCAGGACTGAACCCATGATTTCTACAGGAGAAGCTCAGAGTCTTAACCACTGGACTGCCAGGGAAGTCCCTGCAATGTTGAGTAGGATGTTAGCTGTGGTTTGTCATATATAACCATATTAAGTTGAAGCACATTCCACCATGTCTACTTTGTTAAGAGTATTTATCATAAATGGATTTGAATTTTTTCAAATATTTTTAAATTTATTGAGATGAATATATTTTTATCATTTTTTGTAAATGGGGTATAACATATTGAGTTACAGGTGTTGACTCACTCCTGCACCCTTTAAATAAACCCCTCTCTTCATGTTATGTGTGTGTGCATGCCAAGACATTTCGATCTTAGCTGACTCTTTGTGACCTCAAGGACTGAAGCCCACCAGGCTTTTCCATCCATGGGATTCTCCAGGCAAGAATACTGGAGTGGGTTGCCATGCCTTTCTCCAGGGGATCTTCCTGACCCTGAATCAAACTCTCATCTCATAAGTCTCCTGCATTGATAGATGGATTCTTTACCACTAGCACCGCCAGGGAAGCCCTTACATGACACATGATCATTTTAATGTGCTGTTGAATTTTTTTAAATTTACTTATTTTTAGTTGAAAGATATTGCTTTACAATATTATGTTGGTTTCTGCCATATATTAACATGAATCAGCCACATATATATGTGTCCCCTCCCTCTTGAACCTCCTTCCCACCCCCACCCCATCTCACACTTCTAGGTTGTCACCAAGCCCTGGTTTGGGCTCCCTGAGTCATACATCAAATCCCCACGGGCTCTCTCTTTGACATACGGGAGTGAATATGTTTCCTTGCTACTGTCTCCATTTCTCCCACCCTCTCCTTGCCCCACTCCCCGAGACCACAATTCTGTTCTCTATGTCTGTGTCTCCACTGCTGCTCTGCAAATAGGTTCATCAGCACCATCTTTCTAGATTCCATATCTATATGTTAATGTACAATACTTCGTTTTCTCTGACTTAATTCACCTTGTTTTAATGGCTCTACGTTCATCCACCTCAGTAGCCCTGACTCATATGCATTCCATTTTATGGCTGAGTAATATTCATTTGCATATATGTACCACAGCTTCTTTATCCATTCATCTGTCAATGGGCATCTAGGTTGCTTCCATGTCCCAGCTATCAGAAATAGTGCTTCAGTGAACATTGAGGTACATGGGTTGATTTCAATTATGGCTCTCTCAAGGTATATGCCCAGTAGTGGGATTGTTGGGTCATATGGAACAAGAAAAGCCTGGTAGCCTTTAAGATCATGCCCCTGGAGGATATGAATGAGTTCACCACACATATTCTGGAAGTAGTCAATGCACACATGATGCTGAGCAAGTTGAACAGCCAGCCTTCAGCAGGGAGAGCACCTATCAGCAATCCAGGAATGGGTGAAGCTGGGAATTTCGGTGGGAATAACTTCATACCAGCAAATGGCCTCACTGTGGCCCAGAACCAGGTGCTGAATTTGATCAAGGCTTGCCCAAGACCTGAAGGATTGAACTTTCAGGAGCTCAAGAACCAACTGCAACACATGTCCGTAGCCTCAATCAAGCTAGCTGTGGATTTTCTGAGCAATGAGGGACACATCTATTCCACCGTGGATGATGATCATTTTAAATCCACAGACGCAGAATAACTGGATCTAATTGGGTACCCGAGATATTTTCCAGCTGGACCTTTTTGCAGCCTCTTGTCTCCAGCTGTGCATATAATTGGCGAGTTGACTTCTAGGAAGTAGATTTCATCTGTAAAAGATCTCAACTGACATCCTTTTGAAACTTGCTACTACTCTTCTGTGTTTTTGATGGACTTCCCTGGTAGCTCAGACGGTAAAGCATCTGCCTACAATGCGGGACACCCAGGTTCGATCTCTGGGTCAGGAAGATCCGCTGGAGAAGGAAACAGCAACCCACTCCAGTATTCATGCCTGGAAAATCCCACGGACCGAGGAGCCTGGTGGGCTACAACCCATGGGGTCGGAAAGAGTCAGACACGACTGAGCGATTTCTCTGTGTGTGTGTGTGTGTGTGTGTGTGTGTGATATGGTAGTTTAATTCCTAGCTTTTTAAGGAATCTCCATACTGTCTTCTATAGCAGCTGTATCTATTTCCATTCCCATCAACAATGTAAGAGGCTTCCCTTTTCTCCATGCCCTCTCTAGCGGTTATTATTTGTAGATTTTTGATGACGGTCCTTCTGACTGGTGTGAGGTGATATCTCACTATAGTTGTGATTTGCAGTTTTCTCATAATGAGTGATGTTGAGCATCTTTTCATGTGTTTATTAGCAATCTGTATGTCTTCTTTGGAGAACAAATCAAAATATAATAATAATAATAATAGCTTTTCTCTGATCTCTGTTGTCAAGCGTCCTTTTCCTCACTGTGAGTTACAGTCCACCTGTACATCCCTAGGATGCCCTCCAATACTGAGCTGGTCTCTGGACCTGCTATCGGGACAGCTCAGATTCTGGCCCTACACCTGCGTATTCTGGCCTCCAGTGTCCACAGCTGCCAGAGTTAGTGTCTTCTGTTCTGTGGGAATTCTCATTGTGCCTTTATACATTTCATAGACACAGAGTTTGCCTAGTTGATTGTTTGGCTTTAATCTGCAGCTTGTACAGTTGATAGGAAGGTTTTCAATCCTCTTCCCTAGCCACACTGACCCTGGGGTTCAATTGTGGTTTCATCTCCACCTCTACATGTGGGTTGTCCACAGGAGTTTGCTCCCGAGGCTGCCCTGGAGGACTGGGTTCTGCTCCAGGGAGGACCCGGTGTGGGGGTGGTGCAGCTGCTTGGATCACAGGTGCTCTGGCAGCTCCAGGTATGCAGGGGAGCTGGAGGTCAGGGGAGTAGGAGACATGGCTCTTCTGGGGTTTTCTCTAGCCTCTGGCAGCTCTGCAGCAGTGGGGATCTACTGTAGCGGTGGTGTGGCAGCTTGGAACACAGGGCCTCTAACAGTGCCAGGTACCCAGAGGAGCCGGAAGCGATTGGGACAGGAGATATGGTGCTACTAGGATTTTTTCAAGCCTCTGGCACCTCTGCTTCACTGAGGATTAAGAATGGAGGTGGTGGAGCCGCTTGGATTGCAGGGACCCTGGCAGGGCCAATGTGCAGGGACCCTGGCAACCTCAGGAGCAGGAGTTATGGCACTTATAGACTTTTCTAGCCTCAGGCAGCTGGCGCTCAAAGAGACTTTCTGGCTGGTCCTTCTCTGTTGTTCAGCATGTCAGGCACTTAAGTGCCTCCCCTGACTGGGGTCCTTTCTCTATTGGTGTTCAGTTCAGTTCAGTTCAGTCGCTCAGTCATGTCCAACTCTCTGAGACCCCATGAATCGCAGCACGCCAGGCCTCCCTGTCCATCACCAACTCCCGGAGTTTACCCAGACTCATGTCCATCAAGTCAGTGATGCCCTCCAGCCATCTCATCCTCTGTCGTCCCCTTCTCCTCCTGCCCCCAATCCCTCCCAGCATCAGGGTCTTTTCAAATGAGTCAACACTTCCCATGAGGCGGCCAAAGTACTGGAGTTTCAGCTTCAGCATCATTCCCTCCAAAGAAATCCCAGGGCTGATCTCCTTCAGAATGGACAGGTTGGATCTCCTTGAGTCCAAGGGACTCTCAAGAGTCTTCTCCAACACCACAGTTCAAAAGCATCAATTCTTCGGTGCTCAGCTTTCTTCACAGTCCAGCTCTCACATCCATATATGACCACTGGAAAAACCATAGCCTTGACTAGATGGACCTTTGTTGGCAAAGTAATGTCTCTGCTTTTCAATATGCTATCTAGGTTGGACATAACTTTCCTTCCAAGGAGTAAGCGTCTTTTAATTTCATGGCTGCAGTCACTGTCTGCAGTGATTTTGGAGCCCAAAAAAATAAAGTCTGACACTGTTTCCACTGTTTCCCCATCTATTTCCCATGAAGTGATGGGACCAGATGCCATGATCTTCGTTTTCTGAATGTTGAGCTTTAAGCCAACGTTTTCACTCTCCTCTTTCATTTTCATCAAGAGGCTTTTGAGTTCCTCTTCACTTTCTGCCATAAGGGTGGTGCCATCTACATATCTGAGGTTATTGATATTTCTCCTGGCAATCTTGATTCCAGCTTGTGCTTCTTCCAGCCCAGCATTTCTCATGATGTACTCTGCATATAAGGTGTACCAGGTACTTAAAGGGCTCCCCTGGCTAGGGTCCTTCTCTATTGCTCACTGCATTGGGTACTTAAAAGGCCACCCTCCCTGGGTCAGCTGCTGGTGGTGGCATGTGGGGAGAGAGGCTATAGTGATGGCTCCACCCCTTGTCCATGACTCAGCAGTATCGCCTTTCCTCCACAGCTGTCTGGCCTTTTCCACCACAATCTCCTCCCTGACGTCCCCTCAAGTTGTCTCCCCATAGTCAACAACAGACCTTACCCTGAGACTGCTCTCCAGTCTGTATGCTCCAGCTCCCAGCTGCCACACGTTCCAAGAGCCTTGTGTCCCTGTCCAGGGAAGGGAGGGGCTGCCCCCAAGGATTGTCTCTGTGGTTCTCTTTCCATTCAGACTGTCATAGATCAGCTGCTGCATTCTCCTATAGCTTCCACTGTCCCAAAATATTGCCCTGCTGTAAGGATCTGACTGATGCTTCAGTTCCCCTATACTCTGGATGCAAGTTCAGTCCTGATCACTCTCCTCCTTCCTTTGTCCTGCCAAGTTTTGCATCAATCTATACATTCCTTTTCAGTGGTAAGGGACTCCTGTCCACTTTCAACTGGTGTTCTGAGAGAACTTCTGCAACTGAAGGTGTATTCCTGACGCATCATCCATGGAGAGAGATGTACTCTACACCCACCTACTCCTCAAACACCTTAACTATGTCTGTGTACTATTGAATTAGGCTTGCTAATATTTTGCTGAAGACTTTTGCATCAAAATTCATCAAAACCATAACATTTATTTTTTTTCATGCTATCCTTGTTTGTTTCAGTATGAAAACAGTGCTGGCCTCATAAAATATTGATTGAAAAATTTCCCTCCTCTTCTATTTTTCAGAAGAGTTTGAAGATTTGTAGGAATTCTTCTAGAATGTTTTGTATAGCTCACCAGGGAAACTAGTGGTCCTGGACTTTTGGTTGCTGGAAGGTTTTTGATTCCTGATTCAGTCTCCGTATAGGTAATCAATCTGTTCAAGTTTTGTATTTCTTTATGATTCAGTATTGGAAGGTCCTATGTTCCTAGATTATTATTCATTTCTCTTAGATTTTCCAAATTGTTCATGTATAATAATTGTTTATAATAGTCTCTTATAATCTTTTGTTTTATGTAGTATTATTTGCAACATATTGTCTTTCATTTTTAATTTTTAAAATTTGAATCTTTTTGCTCTTTTTTTTGAAGAGTTTTGAGCTAAAAGTTTGTCAATCTTGTTTAAAATCTCAGAGAACGATTTCTTGGCTTCACTGATCTTTTTCTAGTATCTTTTTATTATCTATTTCATTTATTTTCACTGTGACTTTTGATACTTCCTTTCATCTACTAACTTGGACTTCATTTGTTCTTCTTTTTTCTGGTATAGATTAGGATGGTTTTTTTTTTTTTTTATTTTAAGCTTTTCCCTGAAATAGTGATTTATCGCCATAAACTTCTACTTACAACTGCTTTGTCTGCATGGCATAAATTTCGGTATGTCGTATTTCCATTTTTGTTGCTCTCAAGGTCCTTTTTGAGCTTTCTTTTCTTTCTTTGTTGGCACGTGATTATTTAGTGGTACCTTGTTTAGTCTTCACATATTTTTGAGTTTTCCAGTTTTCTTCTTTTAATTTATGTCCAGGTTTATACTATTGGGGTTAGAAAAGATGTTGAATATGGTTTTGAAATTCTTTAACTGGTTGAAACTTGTTTTGTGGTCTAACATATGATCTATTCAGGAGAATGCTTCAAATACACTTGAGAAGAATGTGAGTTCTACTTCTGTTGGGTGGAATGTTCTGTAATACGGGTCAATCTATCAGGCCTAAGGTTTCATTACAGCCAATGTGTCTTTTTTGACATTCTGCCTGGATGATCTATCTGATGAAATACATAGGTACTTAAAAGTTTCCTACTATTACTGTTTTACTGTCTGTTTGTCCTTTTATTCCTGTCCATATTTGCTTTAAGTATTTAGTTTATTCTGTGTTGAGTGCAGGCTTCCCTGTGACTCATTGGTAAAGAATCTGTCTGCCAAGCAGGAGATGTGGGTATGATCCCTGGGTCAGGAAGATACCCTGGAGAAGGAAATGGCAACCTATTCCAGTATTCTAGTCTAGGAAATCCCATGGACAGATGAGCCTGGTGGGCTATAGTCTATGAGGCTGCAAAAGAGTTGGACATGACTTTGCAAGTAAACAATGAAACAATAAAAACAACAAATGTTGAGTGTATGTATATTAATAAATGTTATTTCTTCTTACTGTATATAAGTAAGTATATAGTTACTTCTTTCCTGATATAAATAAGCAGTACCCTTCTTTATCTCTTATTATCATTATTTGTTTTAAAGTCCATTTTTATCTGATATTAGTATAGTCACTCCAGCTTTCTTTGGGTTTCTCTTTATGTGGAATATCTTTTTCTATCCTTTCACTTTTAGTTTGTGTATCCTTACGCCTGCCTGGAATCACTTGTAGGTATGAGAGTGGTGGGTCTTGCTTTTCATTCATCATCCATCCTGTCTTTTGACTGGAAAATTTGATACATTTGCTTTAAAAGTAATTATTGATGGCGTGAACTTATTGTCATTTTGCTCCTTCTTTTCTGGCTATTTTGTTGTTCCTCTGATGCTTTCCTCTGCTCTTGCTCTCTTCTTGCATTCCTTCTTTTTTTTTTTCTCTTTTGTGCTTCCACTTTTTTGTTTGTTTGTTTGTTTGGTTATGGGTTTGGTTTGATTTTTGTTTTGTTTTTGTTTTATGGTTACCATGAGGCTTGCACATACAATATATATCTCTCACAGTCTAAGTAGATAACAAAGTTTCAAATGCACTCTATATTTTGACTTAGAATATATTTATTTTCCTCAACAGGTTTTATGCTTTGTATAACATTTTATAACTTGTTATGTTTCATATAGCTTATCACAATATTATAGTTGTAATTTTCATGACACTTGACTTTTATGCAAACCATGTTACCTTTAATTACCTGCTTTGAAAGTGAAAGTGAAAGTGAAAGCCACTCAGTCATGTCTGTCTCTTTGCAACCCCATGGACTATATATAGTCCATGCAATTCTCCAGGTCAGAATACTGGAGTGGGTACCCATTCTATTCTCCAGGGGATCTTCCCAACCCAGGGATCAAACCAGGTCTCTCACATTGTAGGCAGATTCTTTACCAGTTTAGACACAAGGGAAGCCCAATTGCCTACTTTACTTTTTCAATTATTCTGAATTTCAGTATGTATTTACTTTTACCATTGAGACTTATACTTCTTATGTTTTCCTTTTACTAATTAGTACCTTTTCTAAACATTAAAGAACTCCATTTACTATTTCTACTAAGGTCGGACTAATGGTGTTAAACTCCTTTAGATTTTGCATGTCTGTAAAACTCTTATCTCTTCCCTTCAATTCTGAATGACACCTTTGCTTGGTAAAAGTAGTCTTTTTCTTTCAGCATTGTGCATTTACCTTACTACTACCTACTGGCCTGCAATGTGACTGCTGTCAAAGCTCCTCATGTTCTTATAAGAGGTTCCCCTGTATGTAACAAGCTGTTGCTTCTAAGACGGTTCCTGTCTTTAATGTTTGATGTTTTAATTATGTTTCTTGGTGTGGGTCTCATTGAATTCACCTTATTTACAATTCTGGGCTCTTTAAATCTGGATATCTGTCTCCTTTCCCAAGTTAGGGAACACTTCAGCCATTATTTCTTCAAAAAAGTTTTCTGTCCCTTTCTCACTCTTCTGGAACCTATAGAATGTGATTATTGGTCCACATGATGTTGTCTTATAATTCCCTTACCTTAATGTTTGTGTAGTAATTTTTCCTTTTGCTGAGTTTGTTAATCCTTTCTATGCTCTTTTTAGTTTATCACTACAATATTCTATTGTATATTTCAGTTCAGTTTTGTATTCGTCAGTCCTCTGACTTCCATGCAGTATTTCTTTATATTTCCTGTGGTTTTATGTTCTCACATTGTTCATCCAGTCTTCTCCTTTTCTTGGTGAGCATCTTTCAGTATATTATTCTGAATTCTTTACTGGGCAATTCATTTATATCCATTTGATTATGGTCATTTTATGATATATTATCTTATTCTTTTGCTTGTAATCTATTCTGTTGTTTCTGCATATAACTTAATTGTCTCTTGTTTATCTAACTCTAGACAAAACAGTCATCTCTCCCAGTCTTGAAGGAGTGGCGATAAACAAGATGAATCTAGTCATTCAAGCCGATCCTAGATTTTGCTTTTCTTTGAAAATTTTCATATTGTCCAAGCATCAGCCAATTTCATTCTCAGTGTCTTTGAGTTGTTAAGGGTATGGTCAGACCTGTCAATGTCCTAAAATGAAGGACCTGACTTAGCACCTAAGATTGGGGTGATTGGAAACCTGACCTTCAGTTAGCAGCCTTTAAAGTATGCAAATTATACACGCTTCTGAGTGTAAGCATAAGTTCCACAGGTCAACAGAGGAAGGCAATATAGAGAGGAATGATGGGTGGCATTCTCAAAATTTGGGGTGCTTTCTTCAGGAACTGGAGAAAGCAAATGGGAGGGTGACATTAGTCCCACTGGGCTCTGCTTGTTGAGAGAATCACCAAAGGCTATAAGATGTGTGCCAAAGAGGAAGCTTCCCTTTCAGACAAAATCTCCTGGACATGTTAAACAATAGGCCACTTTCACAGAAAGTCTGCAGTGTGTTTCAATCTCCTCTCTGGGTAGTGCCCTGGGGAGACAGCTGGCTAAGAACTTACTTCTTCAATTGTGATTATTAGAGTCCCATGGGACCCAGCAAGCAAGTCCCTCTGACCAGAGCTTTCTCATCTCCCTTTCTCTCAAACTTACAAAACTGCTGTATACTATGAGAATCATCATTTACCAAATACCATTGGCAGAGCTGCTCCAATCTTTGCTCAAAATCTGCTCCAGTCTTTGCTCAAAACCTATCACCCTGCACATTTAGCAAGAGTTACCATAAATCTCTAAAGTAAAGGGTCCAGAAATAAGAAAGGAAGCAACAAACAAATGAAACACCCCCCCCCCCACCACACACACAAAATAATAAAATAAAGAAAGAAATAGCTGGGTCCAAGATGGTGAGCAATCAGAACTCCAAGAGATCGTGAGTCTCATTATATGTTTATTTTACTACATTAGAGTATTAAATGACACACTTACCAGTGCCCATAAATGGACATTATTGTTCAAAAAGGATTGATAAATGTAGGCACCCCACTCCTTTGAAAAAGCCCTGCCCCTTCCCTGGAGGACTAATGTATATGCTTCTGCATCACTAGCCTTACTCTTCCTTCCTTCGTCTTTACCTTTTAAAAGTAAATCCCTATCACCACGTGGGTGAGAAGTTCATCTGTGAACTTCTTCATTCTTTGTCCATTGAAGAAATTTTATCTGTTGAGGTATCTCAGCTTCCGTTTCATTACTCTGCTTCTTGAATAAAACAAACCAAGAACCATCCCCTGTCCAGGCAGAGAAGCTAGGGTCCATAGGACTTAATTCAGTAACAGTATTACCCTATTGTTATTCTGTGAGAAATTTTTAACATTCATGTTACAAAACATATTTTATTATCCATGCTGCATAAATCAATTAAAATGTGTTTTGTTACATTTATCATAAAATCCCAATTTCTGCATCATGATTGCTTGCTTAGCTTCTTTCCTACATTTTCTAGTCCTTCCTGGACCTCTTTCTCTGAATCATGATTCTTTAACCTGATTGTATTTTACCATCTTTAAAAAAATTCTATGCTTTTAATATTCTTCCATATAATTTCAGTTATTTCTTTTGGTTTGTTTTATCCTTTCCAGTCTTTTGAGCTTTTAACATTTCTTCATATCCACGTATCACTTCACTGTCTTTCCCTGAAAAGTTTTCAACGAGTTCTTCATGTGACCAGACTTATTTTTTCTGTTTCAGGTCCCAACATGAGTTTTGTCTCATAGAAAGCTTCCTAGACCCCCCTTTTTTATCATAAAGTTTCTCTTCTCCATGTATTCCCTATTTATTTTTCTCTAGGCATTTAATATAAGTCATTTAAATTTTGCTTATTCTCATGTTGACTTTAAAATTCTGTCCCTGATAGACTAATACAAAATATATAACACTTTTCTATCTTATTAATCATTCATATGACAGACTAACACAATTCTTGTAACTGTACATGCTTAAATTTTTTTGATAGGATGAATAAATCTCACATCAAGATTCCAGTGCTTCACAAGAACTCATCATCAATGACTTGATACTACAGCACTGAGCATAGAAATATGAAGCACATTTCCTACAATATCAAATACTCATTCCTTTAATAAACATTAAAATAATTCATAGGTATTTAGTAAAAATGCTTTTATCTATGTTATATCAAAGATATAGTACATCAAGAAATGCTATAAATATCTCCCCAAAGAAGACAAAGTTTTCATAAAAATCACATCTTACATTGCTTCAGGATTCATTATGCATGCAATTCCTGGACAGGAACATTCATAGATGTTATTATTATACTTTAATCCCAGCATAATTCCAAGTAACTGCGTGAAAATAACTGAAAATGCCTCTAAAGTTATCATCTTCGAATACTAAAGGGAATAAAAAACAAAATGGTTGCTCAAGTTATTTTTTTCAATCCCTGGTTTTTTCATGTAATTGTGGCTATATTAGCTAAATGCAAATACAAATTTAATAAACTTTTATATAAAGCTCATTATTTTCTTAAGAACATTGGCAAAGTTAGATTTTGTTATTCTTTTAGGATAATAGTACTCTCAATACAAATGGCACTCATATATAAACAATACTATTAATAATATATGCTTTCATTACATGCTACTGATTTAATTCTAATAAACTGAAAAAGTATTCTGAGAAGATTAATCATTGTTTCAGTAACTATAATACTTTTAATTTGAATACTTTGAAAAAATGCACAGATTCTTAAGAGTTTAACTGACAGTCAGTTTTAATGTCAGAAATAGTTTTAGGATAAAATCAGTTTTTTCCTAAAGGCAAAATACTAGCATTAAAACAATAAAACTTGAGTAGTGATGAAAGCAACACACAAAGCCCTGGTTGGTAATCAATGATGTTTTTAACTATCTCCATAGTTTTGCCTTTTCCAGATTGTAGTAGATTTGGAATGATACAGTGTGTAGACTTTTCAAACTGGCTTCTTTTACTAACCACTATGCATTTAAAATTCCTCCATGTCTTTATATTGCTTGATGACTAATTTTCTGAATACTGAATAAAATTTCTCTTTATGTCTTGTTTCTTTATCCACTCATGTATCAAAGGACATGTTGTGTGCTTTTAATTTCTGGCAATTATGAATAGAGTTGCTATATGCAATCAGGTCCAACTTTCTGTGGATACAAGTTTTCAGTGAAATTTTCTAAATGGTATAGGGGATAATTACTAGATCATGAAGTCAGGCAATGTTGAATTTTATGAGATTACCAAACTGTCTAAAGTCTAATTCATCAACATGAATGACGGTTCCTCTGCTCCAAGTCCTCACAATACTTGGTATCATCAGTTTTGCACACAGGCACAAAACTGAATAAGAGTGGCAAGTTAAATTCTCGCCTTCTTCCAAATCTTAGTGGGAAGCACTTCATCTCTAAACATTAAATTTGATGTAAGCTCTATTTTTTTCTAAATGATTCTTTGTGAGGTTCTAGTTTGCTTCTCTCACTATTTTGGTGAGCTTAATCATAAATTGTCTTAAAATTGTCAAATGCATTTTCTGCATCTATTGATATAATCAAATAATTTTCCATTTTAGTGTAATGATAGGATCAACTAACTTAATTGGCTTTACATAATTACTTATCCTTAAGTATCTGAAGTATCTTAAGACCATTATATCTACTACTGTGGGCAGGAATCCCTTAGAAGAAATGGAGTAGCCATCATAGTCAACAAAAGAGTCTGAAATGCAGCACTTGGATGCAATCTCAAAAACGACAGAATGATCTCTGTTCATTTCCAAGGCAAACAAGTCAATATCACAGTAATCCAAGTCTATGCCCCAACCAGTAACTCTGAAGAAGCTGAAGTTGAATGGTTCTATGAGGACCTACAAGACCTTTTAGAACTAACACCCAAAAAAGATGTCCTTTTCATTATAGGGGACTTGAATGCAAAAGTAGGAAGTCAAGAAACACCTGGAGTAACAGGCAAATTTGGCCTTGGAATATGGAATGAAGCAGGGCAAAGACTAATAGAGTTTTGCCAAGAAAATGCACTGGATATAACAAACACCCTCTTCCAACAGCACAAGAGAAGACTCTAGACATGGACATCACCAGATGCTCAACACTGAAATCAGATTGATTATATTCTTTGCAGCCAAAGATGGAGAAGCTCTATACAGTCAACAAAAACAAGACCAGGAGCTGACTGTGGCTCAGATCATGAACTCCTTATTACTAAATTCAGACTTAAATTGAAGAAAGTAGGGAAAACCACTAGACCATTCAGGTATGACCTAAATCAAATCCCTGTGATTATACAGTGGAAGTGAGAAATAGATTTAAGGGACTAGATCTGATAGATAGAGTGTCTGATGAACTATGGACAGAGGTTTGTGACATTGTACAGGAGACAGGGATCAAGACCATTCCCATGGAAAAGAAATGCAAAAAAGCAAAATGGCTGTCTGAGGAGGCCTTACAAATAACTGTGAGAAGAAGAGAAGCGAAAAGCAAAGGAGAAAAGGAAAGATATAAGCATCTGAATGCAGAGTTCCAAAGAATAGCAAGAAGAGTTAAGAAAGCCTTCCTCAGTGATCAATGCAAAGAAATAGAGGAAAACAACAGAATGGGAAAAACTAGAGATCTCTTCAAGAAAATTAGAGATACAAAAGGAACATTTCATGCAAAGATGGGCTTGATAAAGGACAGAAATGGTATGGACCTAACAGAAGCAGAAGATATTAAGAGAAGGTGGCAAGAATACACAGGAGAACTGTACAAAAAAGATCTTCACAACCCAGATAATCATGATGGTGTGATCACTGACCTAGAGCCAGACATCCTGGAATGTGAAGTCAAGTGGGCCTTAGCAAGCATCACTAAGAACAAAGCCAGTGGAGGTGATGGAATTCTAGTTGAGCTATTTCAAACCCTGAAAGATGATGCTGTCAAAGTGCTGCACTCAATATGCCAGCAAATTTGGAAAACTCAGCAGTGGCCACAGGACTGGAAAAGGTCAGTTTTCATTCCAATCCCAAAGAAAGGCAATGCCAAAGAATGCTCAAACTACCGCACAATTGTACTCATTTCATACGTTAGTAAAGTAATGCTCAAAATTCTCCAAGCCAGGCTTCAGCAATATGTGAACTGTGAACTTCCAGATGTTCAAGTTGGTTTTTGAAAAGGCAGAGGAACGAGAGATCAAATTGCCAACATCCACTGGATCATGGAAAAAGCAAGAGAGTTCCAAAAAAATATCTATTTCTGCTTTATTGACTATGCCAAAGCCTTTGACTGTGTGGATCACAATAAACTGTGGAAAATTCTGAAAGAGATGGGAATACCAGACCACCTGATCTGCCTCTTGAGAAACCTATTTGCAGGTCAGGAAGGAACAGTTAGAACTGGACATGGAACAACAGACTGGTTCCAAATAGGAAAAGGAATACCTCAAGGCTGTATACTGTCACCCTGCTTATTTAACTTATATGCAGAGTACATCATGAGAAACACTGGGCTGGAAGAAGCACAAGTTGGAATCAAGATTGCCAGGAGAAATATCAATAATCTCAGATATACAGATGACACCACCCTTATGGCAGAAAGTGAAGAGGAACTCAATAGCCTCTTGATGAAATTGAAAGAGGAGAGTGAAAACGTTGGCTCAAAGCTCAATATTCAGAAAACGAAAATCATGGCATCTGGTCCCAGCACTTCATTGGAAATGGATGGGGAAACAGTGGAAACAGTGTCAGACTTCATTTGGGGGGGGGGCTCCAAAATCACTGCAGATGGTGACTGCAGCCATGAAATTAAAAGACACTTACTCCTTGGAAGGAAAGTTATGTCCAACCTAGATAGCATATTGAAAAGCAGAGACATTACTTTGCTAACAAAGGTCCATCTAGTCAAGGCTATGGTTTTTCTGTGGTCATGTATGGATGTGAGAGTTGGACTGTGAAGGATGCTGAGTGCCAAAGAATTGATGCTTTTGAATTGTGGTGTTGGAGAAGACTCTTGAGAGTCTTCAAGGAGATCCAACCAGTCCATTCTGAAGGAGATCAGCCCTGGGATTTCTTTGGAAGGAATCATGCTAAAGCTGAAACTCCATTGCTTTGGCCACCTCATGCAAAGAGCTGACTCATTGGAAAAGACCCTGATGCTGGGAGGGATTGGGGGCAGGAGGAGAAGGGGATGGCAGAGGATGAGATGGCTGAATGGCATCACTGACTTGATAGACATGAGTTTGAGTGAACTCCAGGAAATGGTGATGGACAGGGAGGCCTGGCATGCTGCAATTCATGGGGTTGCAAAGAGTCAGACACAACTGAGTGACCGAACTGATTTGAACTGAAATATCTGAAAATTTCAGAAATAAATATCTGTAGAGTAATAAAATATTAAAAAATTAATCATGGTTATGTATCAATACAAACAATAAACTTAAAATTTTACTGAGGGTTATTAAAAAGAGTTGACTCATTGGAAAAAACTCTGATGCTGGGAGGGATTGGGGGCAGGAGGAGAAGGGGACGACAGAGGATGAGATGGCTGGATGGCATCACTGACTCGACGGATGTGAGTCTCAGTGAACTCTGGAAGTTGGTGATGGACAGGGAGGCCTGGCGTGCTGTGATTCATGGGGTCGCAAAGAGTCGGACACGACTGAGCAACTGATCTGATCTGATTAAAAAGAGACTTTATTAGGCAAAAGAAACAATCAGAAATGAAGACAAGTCATTTGAAACAATTTTTTTTCACAGAAGCAGAAAACAAAAACATAATGTAGAGAGGAAGACTGTGACAAAATAACCAACATATGCACTATGGGTGTCTCAGAAAGAGAAAGGGAAAGAAAACGTATTCAAGAAACTCAGTGTCACAAATGTTAGGAATCTGAGCACACGCAGATTTAAGAAGCTTGAGGAATTCAAACTAGGAAAATCCAAGTGGACCCTACAAAGAAAATCACAACTAGCTGTTGAACAAACATCAATAGGAGGATGATGGAACCCAGAAAAATGGATACTCCATGTCCAGAGACAAAGGAGTTTTCTTTTTTGTTTGTTTGTTTTGACTTTTCAAACAAGATGGTAGGAAGAGCGCAATCATGACAAAATGAAATCCCATATCCAGCTGATGCTGGGTGACCCACAAACTGGACAGCAACAATACCAAAGAAGTTCTCCCATTGCTGTGAAGGTTCTGAGCCCCATGTCAAGCTTCACAACCCAGGGATCTATCCAAGTGACTAGGAATCCCCAAGAAATCTGACTTTGAAGGAGAGCAGGATTTGACTGCAGGTCTTGCACAGGACTGGGGCAAACAGAGACTCTATTCTTGCAGGACACAAACAAAATCTTGTGTGCAACAGGACTCAGGGGAGAGGAGCAATGACCACACAGGAGACTGAATCAGACCTACCAGCTAGGTTTGGAAGGTTTTCTGCTGAGATATGGGTTGGCAGTGGCTCATTTCCAGGATAGGGACATTTGAAGCAGCAGTTCTGGGAGGTTCCCCTTGGCAAGAGCCTTCTTGGAGGTCACCATTTGCCCTACCACAGAGCCTGTAGGTTCCTGGCCTCATCACCTCAGGCCAAACAACTAGCAAAGAGGGAGCACAGGCTCATCCATCAGAAGACAACAGGATCAAAGTGTAATTGAGCACAGCCCTACCCATCAGAGCAAGACTCAGTTTTTCACACTACCAGTTCCTCCCATCAGTTCCTTCCTCAACAACCAGAGGGCAGACAGAGAAGAAAGTAGAATTGTAATCCCACAGCTTCCAAAAGAAAAATCACAATCACAGAAAGTTAATCAAAATGGAAGTGTTGAGGATTACATCTCCAGATGAAGGAAAAGATGAAATCCCAGAAAAACAACTAAATGAAGTAGAGATAGGTAACCATCCAGAAAAAGAATCCAGGACAACTATATTGAAGATGACTCAAGATCTCAGAAAAAAGAATGAAGAATATGCAAATGTTTACCAAAGCCCTACCTAGAAGAACTAAAGAATAAACAGAGAGGAACAATACAGTAGAAGCAATCCACAGCAGAATTAACTGAGACAGAAGGACGGATCAGGGCCCTGGAAGACAAAATGGTGGAAATCACTGACGCAAAACAGAAAATAGAAAAAAATAATGAAAAGAAATGCAGACAGCCTAAAGAGCCCTTTGGGGCAACATTAAATGTACAAACATCATATTACAAGGATCACAGAAGGAGAAAAGAAAAAGTTACCTAAGAAAACATTTGAAGAGATGGTAGCTGAAAATTTTCCTAACATAGGAAAGGAAACAGTCAACCAAGTCAAAGAGGTAAAGAGAGTCCCAGGCAGGATAAACCCAAAGAGGAATACACGGAGACACCTAATAATCAAACTAACAAAGATAATATATTAAAAGTAACCATGGAAAATGACAAATAACATACAAGCAAACTTCCTTAAGGTTATCAGCTGATTTCTCAACAGAAACTCTACAAGCCAGAAGTCAATGGCAAAGTATATTTACAGTGATGAAGAGGAAGAAACTACAACCAAGAATCCTCTACCTAGCAAGACTCTAGGTTCAGATTTGATGGAGAAATCAAAAGGTTTACAGCCAAGGAAAACATAAGAGAATTCAGCACCACAAAACCAGCTTTACAGTAAATGCTAAAGGAACTTCTCTAGGCAGGAAACACAAGGGAAGGAAAAGATCTATAAAAGATAAACCCAAATGGTAATAGGATAATACATGTTGATAATTACCTTAAATGTAAATGGATTAAATGCACCAACCAAAAGACAAAGACTGCCTGAGTGGATACAAAAACAAGACTGGTATATATGCTATCTACAAGAGACCCTTGTCAGAGCTAGGGAAACTTACAGACTGAAAGTAAGGGGATGGTATTCCACACAAATAGAAATTAAAAGAAGCTGGGGAAGGAATGATATGTTCAGAAAAAGTAGACTTTAAAACAAAAACTGTTATAAGAGACAAAGAAGGACCCTACACAATAATCAAGGGTTCAATTCCAGAAAAAGATATAACAATTATAAATGTATACAGAACCAACTTAGGAGCACCTGAATATGTAAGGCAAATACACACAACCATAAAGGAAGAAATTGACAGTAACACAATAATAGTGGGGGCTTTAACACCCGTCTTTCCTCAATGGACTGATAATGCCTATAGAAAACTAATAAGGAAACAAAGGCCTTGAATTCCAATGCACTTTAGATCACTAGGACTTAACTGATATTTCTAGAACATTCCATCCAAAAGAGACAGACTACACATTCCTCTCAAGTGCACAGGGAACATCCTCCAGGAATGACCACATGCTGGGCCACAAGGTGAGCCTTGGTAAATATAAAAAACCTGAAATCACATCAAGCATCTTTTCTGATCACAATGCTATGAGATTTGAAATAAGCTACAGTAAAAATCTATTTTAAAAAAACCAGAAACACATGACAGCTAAACAATATGCTACTAAACAACCAATGGATCACTAAAAAAATCAAAGACAAAATAAAAATTTACCTAGAGACAAATGAAAATGAAAGCACAATGGTCCAAAACCAATGGGATGCAGTTAAAAGCAGTTCTGAGAGGGAAGTTTATAGAAATTCTACCTCAAAAAATAAGAAAAATCTCAAATAAACAATGTAAGCTTACACCTAAAACAAATAGAAAAAGAAGAAATGAAACCTAAATTTAGTAGAAGGAAGAGAATCATGAAGATAACAGCAGAAATAAATGAGATATAGACAAAGAAAACCACTGTGAATATCAATGAAACTAAAAGCTGCTGATTTGAAAAGATAAAACTAAGTTGAGAAATCTTAAACCAGACACATCAGGAAAAAAAAGTGAGAGGACTCAAAACAATAAAGTTAGAAATGAAAAAAGGGAAGATACAACTGACTTCACAGGAATACAAAGGATCATAAATGGAAAACCTGGGTGAAATGACAAATTCTTAGATACAGTTTCCCAAGACTGAACCAGGAAGAAACAGAAAATATGAACAGATGAATCACAAGCACTGAAATTGAAACTATGATTAAAAACTTCCAACAGGTGGGAGGGGGGTTTAGGATGGGGAACACGTGTACACCTGTGGCGGATGCATGTTGATGTATGGCAAAACCAATACAATATTGTAAAGTAATAAAATAAAATAAAATAAAATTTCCCAGTTAAAAAAAAAAAAAAAACTTCCAACAAACAAAAGTCAATGACCCAATGGCTTCACAGGTAAATTCTATCAAACATTTAGAGAAGTTAACACTTATCCTCTGAAACAGTTCCAAAAATTGTAGAGGAAGGAAAACTTCCAAATTCATTCTATGAGGCCACTATCACTCTGATACCAGACAAAGATATCACAAAAAAACAAAATTACAGGCCAATATCACTGATGAATACAGATGCAAAAATCCTCAACAAAATACTATCAATTCAAATCCAACAATACATTAGAAAGATCATTCATTCAAGGGACGGAAGGATTTTTCAGTATATGAAAATTAATCAATGTGATACATCACATCAACAAATTGAAGAATAAAGACCAGATGATAATCTCAATAAATGCAGAAAACCTTTTGACAAAATTTAGCAATATTTATGATAACAGCTCTCCAGAACCTGGGCAGAGTGGAAACATACCTCAACATAATAATGACCATATATGGCAAACCTACAGCTAACATCATACTTAATTGTGAAAAGCTGAAAGCATTTCCTCTATGATCAGGAAAAAGACAAGGATGTCCACTCTCACCACATATATTCAACATAGCTTTGGAAGTCCTCAGTTCAGTTCAGTTCAGTCGCTCAGTCGTGTCCAACTCTTTGCGACCCCATGAATCGCAGCATGCCAGGCCTCCCTGTCCATCACCAACTCCCGGAGTTCACTGAAACTCAAGTCCATCGAGTCGGTGATGCCATCCAGCCATCTCAACCTCTGTCGTCCCCTTCTCCTCCTGCCCCCAATCCCTCCCAGCATCAGAGTCTTTTCCAATGAGTCAACTCTTTGCATGAGGTGGCAATGTACTGGAGTTTCAGCTTTAGCATCATTCCTTCCAAAGAACACCCAGGGCTGATCTCCTTTTGGATGGACTGGTTGGATATCCTTGCAGGCCAAGGGACTCTCAAGAGTCTTCTCCAACACCACAGTTCAAAAGCATCAATTCTTCGGTGCTCAGCTTTCTTCACTGAGTCCAACTCTTGCATCCATACATGACCACTGGAAAACCATAACCTTGACTAGACAGACCTTTGTTGGCAAAGTAATGTCTCTGCTTTTCAATATGCTATCTAGGTTGGTCATAACTTTTCTTCCAAAGAGTAATCGTCTTTTAATTTTATGGCTGCAATCACCATCTGCAGTGATTTTGGAGCCCCCCAAAATAAAGTCTGACACTATTTCCATCATTTCCCCATCTATTTCCCATGAAGTGATGGGACCAGATGCCATGATAGTCCTAGCTACAGCTATAAGAAAAGAAAATAAAGTAAAGGGAATCCAAACTGGAAAAGAAGAAGTTAAACTGTCACTGCTTGCAGATGACATGATATTTATTGTACATGTAGGATCCTAAGGATGGTTTCAGAAAAGTACTAGAATTCATCAATGAATTTGGTAAAGTTGCAGGCTACAAAATCAATATGGACAAATTTGTTGCATTTCTACACACTAGCAATGAAAATGAGAAAGAGAAATTTAAGAAACGATTTCATGGATTATCACATCAAAAAGAATTAAATACATAGGAATAAGACCACCAAGGGCTTCGCTGGTAGCTCAGATGGTAGAGAATCTGCCTGCAGTGGAGGAGACCTGGGATTGATCCCTGGGTGAGGAAGATCCCCTGGAGAAGGGAATGGCTACCCACTGCAGTATTCTTGCTGTGAAATTCATTCCACAGCAGGGCAAGAAGCAAGGGTCAGAATTGAACATGGAACAACAGACTGATTCAAAATGAATATACCAAGGCTGTATATAGTCACCCTGTTTCTTTAATTTCTGTGGAGAATTCATCATGCAAAATGTCAGGCTGAATGAATCACAAGCTGGAATCAAGATTGTCAGGAGAAAAATCAACAACTTCAGATATGCAGATGATACCACTCTAATGGCAGAAAACGAAGAGGAACTAAAGAACTTCTTGATGAAGATGAAAGAGGAGAGTGAAAAAAACTGTCTTAAAACTCAACATTCAAAAAACTAAGATCTTGGCATCTTGTCCCATCACTTCATGGCAAATAGATGGGGAAAAAGTATAAACAGTGACATATTTTATTTTTGGGGGGATCCAAAATCACTCCGGATGGTGACTGCAGTCACAAAATTATAAGATGCTTGCTCCTTGGAAGAAAAGCTATGACAAACCCAGAAAGCATGTTAAAAATCAGAGACATCACTTTGCCTACAAAGGTCTGTATAGTCAAAGCTATGGTTTTTCCAGTAGTCATGTATGGATGTAAGAGTTGGACTATAAAGAAGGCTGAATGCTGAAGAACTGATGCCTTCAAATTTGTTTCTGGAGAAGACTCTAGAGAGTCCCTTGGCTAAGAATAATATGTCAAATGGGCTTCTCATGTAAAGAAAATGTCTGCTGATGCAGGGAACACAAGTGATGTAGGTTCGACCCCTCAGTTGGAAAGATCCCCTGGAGAAGGAAATGGCAACCCACTCCAGTATTCTTGCCTGGCAAATTCCACAGACAGAGGAGCCTGGCAGGCTACTGTCCATAGGGTTGCAAAGAGCTGGACACAATTCAGCACACACAATATGTCAGACAGAGAAACATAAATACCATATAATTTTTCTTATATGTGGAATCTAAAAACAAATGAAAAAGCATAAAACAGAAACAGAGTTATAAATATAGAGAAGAAACAGGTGGCTTCCAGAATGGAGGCATCTGGGGGAAGTAAAGAAATAGGTAAAAAAGATTAAAAGATACAACTTCCAATTGCAAAATAAATGAGTCATGGGTATGAAATGCAAGGTGTGGGGAATCTAATTAATACCTATGTAGTATATTTGCAATCAAGAAAATTGGAGATATCAAGGGAACATTTCATGCAAAGATGGGCACAATGAAGGACAGAAATGGTATGGACCGAACAGAAGCAGAAAATATTAAGAAAAGGTGGTAAGAATACATGAAGAACTATACAAAAAAGATCATCATGACCCAGATAACCACGATGGTATGATCACTCACCTAGAGCCAGACATCCTGGAATTTGAAGTCAAGAGGGCCTTAGGAAGCATCACTGTGAACAATGCTAGTGGAGGTGATGGATTCCAGTTGAGTTATTCCAAATCCTAAAAGATGATGCTGTGAAAGTGCCGCACTCAATATGCCAGCAAACTTGGAAAGCTCAGCAGTGGCCACAGAACTGAAAAAGGTCAGTTTTCATTCCAATACCAAAGAAGGGCAATGCCAAAGAATGTTCAAACTGCCATACAATTGAACTCATCTCACAGCTTAGCAAGGTAATGCTCAAAATTCTCCAAGTCAGGCTTCAACAGTACATGAACTGTGAACTTCCAAAAGTTCAACCTTGATTTAGAAAGGCAGAGGAACCAGAGATCAAATTACAAACATCAATTAGATCATAGAAAAAGCAATATTCTAGAAAAACCTCTACTTATGCTTCATTGTCTACGCTAAAAGCTTTGACTGAGTGGATCACAACAAACTGTGGAAAATTCTTCAATAGATGTGAACACCAGTCCACCTTACCTGCCTCCAGTTAGGACTGAACACAGAACAACAGACTGGTTCACAACTGAGACAGGAATATGTCAAGGCTGCATATTGTCACTCTGCTTATTAACTTACATGCAGTGTACATCACATGAAATGCCGGGCTGGATGAAGCCCACACTGAAATCAAGATTGCCGGGAGAAAAAACAATAACCTCAGAGATGCAGATGACATCACACTTACGGCAGAAATCGAAGAGGAACTAAAGAAACTTTTGATAAAAGTCAAAGAGGAGAGTAGAAAAAAACCTGGCTTAAAACTGAACATTCAAAAAATTAAGATCATGGCATCCAGTTCCATCACTTCATGGCAAATAGATGGTGAAACAATGGAAACAGTGAGAAACTTTATTTTCTTGGGCTCTAAAATCACTGTAGATGGTGACTGCAGCCATGAAATTAAAAGATGCTTGCTCCTTGGAAGAAAAGCTATGACAAACCAAGATAGCATATTAAAAAGAAGAGACATTAATTTGCTGACAAAGGTCTGTATAGTCAAAACTGTGGTTTTTCCAGTAGTCATGTATGGATGTGAGAGTTGGACCATAAAGGAGCCTGAATGCCAAAGAATTGATGCTTGAGCTGTGGTGTTGGAGAAGACGGTTGAAAGTCCCTTGGACAGCAAGGAGGTCACACCAGTTAATCCTAAAGGAAATCAATTCTGAATGGTCATTGGAAGGTCTGATGGTGAAGTTGAAGCTCCGATACTTTGGCCACCTGATGCGAAGAGCCAATTCATTAGAAAAGACTCTGATGCTGGGAAAGATAGAAGGCAGGAGGAGAAGGGGACAAGAGAAGATGAGATGGTTGGATGGCATCACTGATTCCATGGAAGTGAGTTTGAGCAAAATCTGGGAGATGGTGAAGGACAGGGAAGCCTGGCATGCTGCAGTTTCATGGGCTCGCCAAGAGTCAGATACGACTGAGTGAGTGAACAATAACCTTTGTATAATGATGTATCATTTCTAGACTTACTGTGATAAGCATTTTGAATAGTATAGAAATATTGAATTAATATTTTGTATAACAGAAACTAACACAGGGGTGAAGTGAAAGTTAGTCACTTAGTCATGTCTGACTCTTTGTGAACCTGTGAACTGTAGCTCACCAGGATCCTCTGTCTGTGGAATTCTCCAGGCAAGAATACTGGAGTGGGTTGCCATTTCCTTCTCCAGGGGATCTTCCCAACCCAGGTCTCCCACATTGCAGGCAGACTGTTTACCAACTGGGCCATCAGGGAAGTCAACATAGGGATATAGGTCAATTATAATTCAAAACAAACAAGCAAACTAAAAAAAGGGACTAGATTTATGGATACAGGGCGCAGAGCTTGAGAGGAGGGAAACTGGATGCAGGATATCCAAAGGTGTTGATACTAAAAAGAAGAACTGCTTTAACTAAACAAGAAAATCATGTAATGCAGGTAAAATATGGGCTAAGGTCTTGAATAAATGTTTATTTCTCCAGAGATGATGTACAAAACACCAAAAAGGATATGAAAAGGTGGCTCAATATCACTAGTGATTATAAAGCTACAGTCAAAAACAAAATGTGATATCACTGCATACCCCTTGGAATAATTAACAACAACAAAGAATAACAACTGTTAATGAGGGTGGGATGAATGAAATATGAAATGTGAAATGCTGGTGGGATTATAAAATGGTGCAACCACTCTGGACCTCAGCATTATGAGTCTTCATAATATTAAACATAGAAATACCATATGATCCAGTAAACCCACTTCTAGGTATATCTCCAAAATAACTGAAGCTACTATCTCAAAGAGATATCTGCATTCCCATCTCTCATGTTAATTGTAGCATTATTCACAACCACCAAGATACGGAACCAAACTAAGTGGTGGCTAATATATGAATGCATAAAGAAAATGTCTATATATACAAATGGATAATATGATATGATTTATATATGTATATGAGTAACATGAAATATTATTCAGCCATAAAAAGAATGAAATCCTGCCCTTTTCAAAAACATGGATGAAGCTGGATGTATTATTCAAAGAGAAATAAGCCAGACACAGAAAGACAAATATTGTATGGTCTACCTTATATGTGGGATCTAAAATATATCATACTCACAGAAGCAGAGAGGAGAATCGTGGTTGCCAGGGGGTGGAGGTATGGAAAATGAGGCTGTCTGGCCAACGTGTATGAAGTTTCATTAAAGCAAGATAAAGATTCTACACATCTACTTCACAACAATGCAGACAGACTTAACACTACTGCATAGTGAACATATAATACTTAAGATAGTCAGTTTTACATAATGTGTATTTTAAGAAAATAAAAAAAAATTAAAAATGACAATGTGAGGTTTAAAGTAAAAAATACAGCACTGTATTAAAATATTAATTTAATAAAATGTTAGATATACTATACACATTTTTGTTCTTAAAGAAGATACTAACTTTCAAAACATGATATAATTACTGAAGAGAAGGGACATACCAGAGCAAGTCCTGCAGCAAACTTTGGATCACATGCCATTCCATGATATGTTGCTCCTACATAATTAGGATGGTCCCTGTAACTAAATAATAACATTTTCCTTGTGGATAAATGCACTTTAAATTATTAATAACTTAATGATCTTTAAGAATTAGATTCCTCAATAAAGCTGCGTTCTTTAAAACATGAATATTGTGTATCATGTCTAATGCTCTCAATCATTTTGTATTTCGGTAGTCTCCCCTGGTGCCTCCAAATTAAGTTCAAAAGTCAACTTTGACATTGTATGGTGCACAGCTTAAAATCCAGCAGTGCCTCATCCTTCCAGAAATTAATCTCTATTGCTGTCAACACTGGATGGACAAAGTCCTAAGACATAAAAGTCAGGATAGATTACTGCCATGAATTTGCATGTAGTAAAACCTCAGATGGCATAAAAAGTGTTGGATTGGAGGACGAAAGAGAAAAAGTGTGCAGCACAGTCATCAGGAAAAACAGAGATGGGATGCATTAAGTGTCCACACACACGTTAATCCTTAGTTAAAGCTGCTCCTGAACCTCCACACCTGACCTTAAATTCCACAGAGACACCAGAGATTTATAGATGTATCCATATTACTTAAGGCCTTTTGGAATCATGTTTTTGTTTTTTTTCCATCCAAAATAATCAAATCAGTACATAGAAAGACTCTTGAAAGTTACAGTGCAAGCAGCTAAATAGCTACACCTTAGGTCAGGATAGAAATTCCATAAGATCGCCACATTACCATACTTACGTTTTCTAATGTAAGCAGATTTATATGGATTTATTGCATTCTGTTAACTAATGTATGCTTTATTTAATGTTAAAATGCTGGTCTTGGTTATTTACCTCTGCGAAATTCTTTAAAACCATACAGGCCCTATATTTTCCCAAGGCTTTCCATATTTTCAGTTCTTGAAACTCAGAAGTAAGCAGACCACTCAGGCCTACCATGCTTTAGTATCTTACATTGAATCATCAGATTTATAGTTTGCATTCTGCCAACACAGTACTCACATAGTCATTTTTTGAGCTATCTTTTTTATTCTAAATAATAAATTTTGTGTACAATTTTGATAGTTCACTTACAAATAGTTTGATAAACTTTATACCAATGAAAATAAATTACTTACATTAATAAGTATGCCAAATCATGGGAGCTTTGTAATAAAGATTTTTCTCTCCAGGACACAAATCTTTGTAGTACATCATGTGCATCCCCATCAGTTGAAATCTTATTTAGATCTGACCAGATTTCCAGAGAAGTTAATATAACAGACACTTGAAGCTGAGAATACATCTAAAAATAGGAGATTCATGATATATGGCTATAAGTAATCATAAATATAATACTATACATTTACATGCAATGCCAATATATCTGATTAGCTATAGTTTTTTCAGATGAAATTCACTGGTGGAATAAGCTAGTTTGAAGGAGTATACATTTTATAAAATTGCACATGTCAGACTTCACTGGTGGGCTGTAGTTAAGAATCTGCTTTTCCCTGCAGGGTCGTGGATTCCATTTCTGGTCCAGGAAGATCCCACATGCCACAGAGGAACAAAGACCATGCATGGCAACTATTGAGCCAGTGAGGCACGAGGAACAAACCCACGTGCCGCAACTGAGAACCAATGCAGCCAAATAAGTACATGAGTATTTTAAAAAGTGCACATGCTAGTTATTCAAACAATGCTACTGTATTTACATGAATGCTTCTTATTTAAATATGAAACGTAAATACTCACAGTGTTGATTAGACTAAAAACATAGATAATTTTCTCAGATGCAAGTGCCACTTCAGAACCCATATAATGATACTGAAAGGCAAATTTTATTTTTTAGTCATCAGTGAAAATGACTAAACTACCACATTTCAATGGATATAAAAATGGTAAAATAATGCAGCATGCAAACAAAAAGACAAAATTATAATTAAGACTTAACAAGTACTTAATAAGTTCTAGACTTAAACCTAGGGACATTATATAGTAACCAATAATACAAAATAGGGCTTCCCAACTTGCTCAGTACTAAAGAATCTACCTGCCAATGCAGGAGATGTGGGTTTGATCCCTGGGTCAGGAAGATCCCCTGCAGAGGGAAATGGCAACTCACTCCAGCATTCTTGCCTGGAAATCCATGGACAGAGGAGCCTGGAGGGGCTACAGTCCACGGGGTTGCAAAACAGTTGGATATGACTTAGTGACTGACTAAACAATGACAATATTAAAATGAGATGGTGATGATTATATTCCTCTTTACACATGTAGTTATTTAGGATCAAAAGTTAAGATTCCAAGATTGCATAATTAATAAGGGTTCCTTTTTATTCACATCCTTGGCAACAATTGTTATTTGTGGCTTATTTGATTATAGCCATTCGGATAAGTGTGAAGTGATATCTTTTAGTAGTTCTGATTTGCATTTCAGAGATGTTGAACATCTTTTCTGTGCTTATTAACCATCTGTAGGTCTTCCTTAAAAACTGTCTATTCGGTTCTCTTGCACACTTTTGTTTATTTTCTTTGTATATACTTCCTTTTATGTTTTTTTAAATTTATTTATTTTAATTGGAGGCTAATTACTTTACAATATTGCACACTTTTAAATTGGGTTGTTTTTGATATTGAGTTGTATGAACTGTTTATATAGTTTGGATATTAACCCTTTATCAGTCATAATTGACAACTACTCTTTTCCCATTCTACAGGCTGTCTTTTCATTTGTTTATTGTTTCCTTTGCTGTGCAAAAGCTTTTAAGTAGTTACTATTTGCTTATTTTTCCTTTCACTTTCTTTGCCTGAGGAGACAGATAAAATAACACTGTTATGATTAATGACTGAGAGTGTTCTGCCTATATTTTATTCCAGGAGTAATATGGTTTCCTGTCTTACATTAAGTCCTTATTTCATTTTGAATTTATTTTTGTAAATGGTGTGAGAAAATGTTCTACTTTCAGTCCTACATACATAGGTGTCTTGTCTTCCCAGCATCACTTATTTTTAGGACTGCTTTTTTCTTCAATGTATAGTCTTACCTCCTTTGTTGTAGATTGACCATAAGTGCATGCGTTTATATCTGGGCTCTTTATTCAACTCCATAGACCTATGTGTCTGTGTTTATTCTTGTATCATACTATTTTGATTACTGCAGCTTAGTGGTATAGTCTAAAGTCACACAGTGTGATACTTTCTTCTGTTATTTCTCAATATTGATTTGGCTATTTGAGATCTTTTTGTTTCCATACAAATTTTAGAATTACTTGTTCTAGTTTCATGAAAAATGCCATTGGTATTTTGACAGGGGTTACACTTAATCCTTAAATAGCCTTGGGAGTATGGGCACTTCAACAACAGTAATTCCTGAGATCTATGAAAACACTGTGTCTTTCCATCTGTTTAGGTACAAGTCTTTTACTTTAGATTTTTTTCCTAGGTATTATTCTTTCTGATGCAATAGTAAAGGAGATAGTCTTCTTAATTTCTCCTTCTGATAGTTCATTGTTAGTAGACAGAAATGCAACAAATTTCTGTATATTAATTTTGCATCCAGCATCTTTACCAAGACATTGATTAGCTTTAGTAGTTTTTGGTGTTGTCTTTAGGATTTTCTGGAGAAGGAAATGGTAACCCACTCCAGTATTCTTGCCTGGAAAATCCCATGGACAGAGGAGCCTGGTAGGCTACATAGGGGAGCAAAGAGTTGGGCATGACTGAGTGACTTCATTTCTTTCCACTTTAGGATTTTCTATGTATAGTATCACGTCATCTGAAAACATTGACTATTCTCTTTCTTCCTTCCCAAGTTGGATTCTATTTCCTTTTCTTTACTGATTACTAAGGCAAGGACTTTCAGCACTATGTTGAATAAAATTTGCAAGCAAAGACATGCTTGTATGGTTCCTTATCTTCAAGGAAGTGCTTTCAGCTTTTCACCATTAAGTATGATATTAGGTGTGGGTTTGTCATACATGAGCTATATTATGTTGAGGACCATTTTATTTATGCCTCTTTTCTATAGAGTTTTTTTTATCATACATGGAAGTTGAATTTTGTAAAAATCTTTTTCTGTATCTACTGAGATGATCATATGGTTATTATGTATCTGTTGGCCATCTGTAGGTGTACCACACTAATTTTTTTTGTGGATACTGAAAAACTGTTGCATCTCTGGGATAAATTTCACTGTGGTGAAATGTGGTGTATGATCCTTTTAATATAGTGTTGAAACTGGTTTGCTAACATTTTGTTGAGAATTTTTGTGTATATGTTTATCAGTGGTATTGGCTTGCTATTTTCTTTTTTAAAAAAGATTTATTTGTGGCTATGTTGGATCTTCATTGCTATGCATGGAGTTTCTCTGCAGTGTGTAGGCTTCTGATTGTGGTGGCTTCTCTTGTTGCAGAGCACAGGCTCTCGGCCAGCAGGCTTCAGTAGTTCCAAGATGTGGGCTCAGTAGTTGAGGCTTGCTGGCTTAGTTGCTCGAAGACATGGGATGTTCCCAGAGCAGGGACTGAACATGTTCCCTGCATTGGCAGGTGAATTCTTATCCACTGAAGTACCAGTAACCATTCGATATCACAGTAATCCAAGTCTATGGCCCAACCAGTAATGCTGAAGAAGCTGAAGTTGAAGACCTACAAGACCTTCTACAGCTAACACCCCAAAACGATATCCTTTTCATTATAGGAGATTGGAATGCAAAAGTAGGAAGTCAAGAGATACCTGGAGTAACAGGCAAATTTGGCCTTGGAGTACAAAACAAAGTAGGGCAAAGGCTAACAGAGTTTTGCCAAAGAACGCACAGGTCATAGCAAACACCCTCTTCCAACATAAAAGAAGACTCAACACATGGACATGACCAGATGGTCAACACCAAAATCAGATTGATTATATTATTTGCAGCCAAACATGGAGAAGCTCTATACAGTCAGAAAAAAACAAGACTGGGAGCTGACTGTAGCTCAGATCATGAACTCCTTGTTGCCAAATTCAGACTTAAATTTTAGAAAGTAGGGAAAACCACCAGACCATTCAGGTATGACCTAAATCAAGTCCCTTATGATTATACAGTGGAAGTGACAAATATATTCAAGGGGTTAGATCTGATAGAGAGAGTGCCTGGAAAACTAGGGATGGAGGCTTGTGAAATTGTACAGGAGGCAGTGATTAAGACCATCCCAAGAAAAAGAAATGCAAAAAGGCAAAATGGTTGTCTGAGGAGGCCTTACAAATAGCTATGAAAAGAAAAGAAGCTAAAGACAAAGGAGAAAAGGAAAGATATACCCATTTGAATGCAGAGTTCCAAAGAATAGCAAGGAGAGATAAGAAAACCTTCCTCAGTGATCAAAGCAAAGAAAAAAGAGGAAAACAATAGAATGGAAAAGACTAGAGATCTAGTCTTAAAAATTAGAGATACCAAGGGAACATTTCATGCAAAGATGGGCACAATAAAGGACAGCAATGGTATGGACCTAAGAGAAGCAGATATATTAAGAAGAGGTGGCAAGAATACACAGAGGAACTATACAAAATAGATTGTCATGACCCAGATAATCACAACGGTATTGTCACTCACCTAGAGCCAGATATCCTGGAATACAAAATCAAGTGGGCCTTAGGAAGCATCACTACGAACAGAGCTAGTGGAGGTGATATAATTCCACATGAGCTATTTCAAGTCCTAAAAGATGATGCTGTGAAAGTGCTACACTCAATATGCCAGCAAATTTGGAAAACTCAGCAGTGCCACAGGACTGGAAAAGGTCAGTTTTCATTCCAATCCCAAAGAAAGGCAATGCCAAAGAATGTTTAAACTACTGCACAATTGCACTTATCTCACACGCTAGTAAGATAACGCTCAAAATTCTCCAAGCCAGGCTTCAACAGTACATGAACCGTGAACTTCCAGAGGTTCAGGCTGGTTTTAGAGAAGGCAGAGGAACCAGAGATCAAACTGACAACATCCACTGATCATTGAAAAAGCAAGAGAGTTCCAGAAAAACATCTATTTCTGCTTTATTGTCTATGCCAAAGCCTTGGACTGTGTGGATCACAATAAACTGTGGAAAATTCTGAAACAAATGGATTACCAGACCACCTGACCTGGCTCCTGAGAAATCTGTATGCAGCTCAAGGAGCAACAGTTAGAACTGGACATTGAACAATAGACTGGTTCCAAATTGGGAAAGGAGTACGTCAAGGCTGCATATTGTCACCCTGCTTATTTAACTTATATTCAGAGTACATCATGCGAAATGCTAGCCTGGATGAAGCACAAGCTGCAAACAAGATTTCCAGGAGAAATATCAATAACCTCAGATAAGCAGATGAAACTACCCTTATGGCAGAAGGCGAAGAAGAACTAAAGAGCCTCTTGATGAAAGTGAAAGGGGAGAGTAAAAAAGATGGCTTGAAACTCAACATTCAAAAAACTAAGATCATGGCATCCGGTCCCATCACTTCATGGCAAATAGATGGGGAAACAATGGAAACAGTGAAAAGCTTTACTGGCTTGGGCTCCAAAATCACTGCAGATGGTGACTGCAGCTATGAAATTAAGATGCTTGCTCATTGGAAGGAAAGCTATGATCAGCCTAGACAGCATATTAAACACCAGAGGCATTATTAGCAAAGTCCATCTAGTCAAAGCTATGGTTTTTGCAATAGTCAACAATGGAGGTGAAAGTTGGACTATAAAGAAAGCAGAGTGCCGAAGAATTGATGCTTTTGAACTGTGGTGTTGGAGAAGACTGTTGAGAGTCCCTTGGACTGCAAAGACATCCAACCAGTCTATCCTGAAAGAAATTAGTCCTGACTATTCATTGGAAGGGCTGATGTTGAAGCTGAAACTCCAATACTTTGGTCATCTGATGTGAAGAATTGACTCACTAGGAAAGACCCTGATGCTGGGAAAGATTGAAGACGGGAGGAGAAGGGCACGACAGGTGATGAGATGGTTGGACAGCATCACTGACTAGATGGACATGAGTTTGAGTAAGCTTCGGTCATTGGTGATGGACAGGGAAGCCTGGTGTTCTGTAGTCCATGGTGTCACAAAGAGTTGGACATGACTGAGTGACTGAACTGAACTGAATTACCAGGGAATCCCCGCAATTTTCTTTTCTTCTTTTTTTCATGATATCTTTTTCTGACTTTCCTGTCAGGTTGATGATGTCCCCATGGAATAAGTTCAGAATGGTTCCATCCTCTGCAATTTTTTGGAATAGTTTGAGTAGGATAGATGCTAACTCTTCTCTTAAGTTTTTGGGGAAATTCACCTGTAAAGCCATAAATGTTTGTTTTTTGGGAGTTTTATAATTGCAGATTCAATTTCATTACTTGTAATTATTCTGTTCACATTTTGTATTTCTTCCTGATTCAGTCTTGGGAGATTGTCCATTTTTAAGAATTTTCCCACGTCTTCCAAGTTGTGCATTTTATTGGTATATAGTTGTTCAGAGTAGTCTCTTATGATCTTTTATGTTTCTTGGTGTTTGTTGTAAATCTGCTCTTTCATTTCTTATTGTATTGACTTGGGACCTCTCTTCTTTTTCCTTGATTCAGTTCAGTTCAGTTCAGTTGCTCAGTCGTGTCTGACTCTTTGCGACCCCATGAATCGCAGCACGCCAGGCCTCCCTGTCCATCACCAACTCCCGGAGTTCACTCAGACTCATGTCCATCGAGTCAGTGATGCCATCCAGCCATCTCATCCTCTGTCGTCCCCTTCTCCTCCTGCCCCCAATCCCTCCCAGCATTAGAGTCTTTTCCAAGGAGTCAACTCTTCGCATGAGGTGTCCAAAGTACTGGAGTTTCAACTTTAGCATCATTCCTTCCAAAGTAATCCCAGGGCTGATCTCCTTCAGAATGGACTGGTTTGATCTCCTTGCAGGCCAAGGGACTCTCAAGAGTCTTCTCCAACACCACAGTTCAAAAGCATCAATTCTTCGGTGCTCAGCCTTCTTCACAGTTCAACTGTCACATCCGTACATGACCACAGGACAAACCTTAGCCTTGACTAGATGGACCTTTGTTGGCAAAGTAATGTCTCTGCTTTTGAATATGCTATCTAGGTTGGTCATAACTTTCCTTCCAAGGAGTAAGCGTCTTTTAATTTCATGGCTGCAGTCACCATCTGCAGTGATTTTGGAGCCCCCCCCCCAAATGAAGTCTGACACTGTTTCCACTGTTTCCCCATCTATTTCCCATGAAGTGATGGGACCAGATGCCATGATCTTCGTTTTCTGAATGTTGAGCTTTAAGCCAACTTTTTCACTCTCCACTTTCACTTTCATCAAGAGGCTTTTGAGTTCCTCTTCACTTTCTGCCATAAGGGTGGTGTCATCTGCATATCTGAGGTTATTGATATTTCTCCTGGAAATCTTGATTCCAGCTTGTGTTTCTTCCAGCCCAGCGTTTCTCATGATGTACTCTGCATATAAGTTAAATAAGCAGGGTGACAATATACAGCCTTCACGTACTCCTTTTCCTATTTGGAACCAGTCTGTTGTTCCATGTCCAGTTCTAACTGTTGCTTCCTGACCTGCATATAGGTTTCTCAAGAGGCAGGTATGGTGGTCTGTTATTCCCATCTCTTTCAGAATTTTCCACTGTTTATTGTGATCCACACAGTCAAAGGCTTTGGCATAGTCAATAAAGCGGAAATAGATGTTTTCCTTGATTAGTCTGCCTCTCTTCTATTCTTCTTTTAGTACCTATTTCATTAGTTTCAGTTCTGTTATTTATGATTTCTATCCTTCTACTAATTTTGAGTTTTATTTGTTCTTTTACTAATTCCCTTAGGTGTAAAGTTAGGTTGTTTATCTGAGATTTTTCTTGTTTCCTGAGATAAGCCTGTATCAAAACCTGTGTGAAAAACTTCTCTCTTAGAAATGCTTTTGTTGTATCTAAGATTTATGGATGGTTGTGTTTTCATTTGTCTCCAGGCAGAGATTTGATTTTGTGGTGACCCATTGATATTAAGCAGTACATTGCTTAGCCTCTATGTGTTTAGTTTTTGTTTTGGAGTATTTTTCTTGTAGTTCATTTCTAGTCTCACTGCATGTGTTCAGAAATGATGCTTGGCATGATTTCTGAAATTTACCAAGGCTGATTTCATAGGCTATCATGTGATCTATTCTGTACAATGTGCCATGTGCAGTTGGAAAAATTTGCAATCTGCATCTTTTGGATGGAATGTTCCATATATATAGAATGTGTCATTTAAGGCTTTTGATTTCTTATTGATTTTCTGTCTGGATGATCTGTCCATTGATGTAAGTGAGGTGCTAAATTGCCTACTGTTATTGAGTTACTGTTAATTTCCCCTTTTATGTCCATTAATATTTACTGTATGGTTTTGGATGCTTCTATGCTGGGTGCACAGATATATACATTTGTTATACCTTCTTCTTGGATTGATCCCTATCATTATGCAGTGCCCTTGTCTCTTGTAACAACCTCTTTTTCAAATCTATTTTGTTAGATATAAGTATTGGTACCCTGACTTTTTTTCGATTTCCTTTTGCATGGAATACCTTTTTCCATTCCCTCACTTTCTGTCTGTGAGTCTTTAGATCTGAAGTGAGTTGCTTCTCAGCAGTGCATATATGAGTCTTGTCATGTATCCATCTAACTACTCTATTTCTTTTTTCTTGGAGCATTTAGTTCATTTCCATTTAAAGTAATTATTGATATGTGTGTTCACATTTCCATTTTGTGCATTGCTTTGGATTTCTTTCTGTAGGTCTTTTTTGTTCCTTTCTTCTTCTTTTGTTCCCTTCTCGTATGATTTGATGACTACCTTAATATTATATTTGGGAATCTTTTACTTTTCTTGTGTGTATATAGTATACATTTTTGCAGTTACCTTGATGTTTTTATGTAACAATCTATACATACACATATGTGTTTATATATGATTAAGTTATTGATCTCTTAAATACATTTCAAATACATTTTTAACAATAAATACATTTCAAATACATTTTTAACAACCATGTATGTATATTCTCCTCCCCTCGCAATTACTGCTTTTAATATCTTATTTTACATCTAATTTAAGTATCTCCTAACCCCTTATTATAGATATAGATGCTTTTGTTAAAAGACAAGATTCTTCCTACCTTCCTTCCAGCTTTGCACGTGAGATGATTTCCTACATTTACTGTATGTTTGCTCCCACTAGTGAGCTTTTCCTTTCATAATTTTTGTATTTCCAGTTTTGGACTTTTCGTTCATCTTAGTAAAACTGCTCTAACATTTCTTGTAATGCTAGTTCCTGAACTCTTTAAGTTTTACTTGTCTATAAAAATTTTGATCTCTAAATCAAATTTGAAGAGCCTTGCTGGATAGAGTATTCTTGGCTGTAGATTTTTCACTTTCAGCATGTTAAATACTTTGTGCCTGCCACTCCCTTCTGGACTGCAGAGTTTCTACTGAAAAGTCAGCTGATAGCTCTATGGATGTTCTTTTTGTTGTTTTTCTTTTCCTGCTTTCAGTGTCCTCTTTTCATTGTTAACTTTTGTCATTTTAATTACTATCTCTCTCTTCTCCTTTTGGGGGGCCTATAATGCACATATTAATGTGCTTAATGTTGTCCCAGAGTTCTCTTTCAAGGTTCTCATTTCTTGTCATTCTTTCTTTTTTCTGTTCGACATCAGTAATTTCCATTACACTGTCTTCCAGCTCACTGATCCATGCTTCTGTATCATTTAGTCTCCTATTGGCACCTTCACGGGTATTTTTCATTTCAGTGTTGTATTCTTCATCTATGTTTGGTTGTTCTTCATACTAATATTTTCTTGCTCTGTGTATGCATTCTTCTTCTGAGTTTTTTGATCATCTTTACAAGCACTACCCTAACCTCTTTCTCGAGTAGGTTGCCTATCTCCATTTCACTTAAACATTCTTTGGGGCTTTTTTCTTGTTGCTTCATCTGGAACATGTCTATCTAAGTATTTGCATTTGTATGTACCTGGTAGGTTGGTTGTACTTCTTAACGCTGGGGAGGAACATGTCTATCTAAGTATTTGCATTTGTATGTACCTGGTAGGTTGGTTGTACTTCTTAACGCTGGGAAGTGGCCTTTTGCAGGCATTGTGTGTTTCAGCAACCGATCCAACTTTCATCACCTTTGGTGTATACTCTAGTGGCTACCCCTGTGTGGCTGTGTGGGTTTTTCTGTTGCTGAAGGCTGACTAGGTGAGAGGTCTGTTAGTCTTGTTTGCCCCCTGGTCCAGTTGGTTGGCAGTTCTGCCTCATGCATTGGCTGCCAGGTGCTGGTTGGCAGGACCAGGTCATAAGGCAGCTGACTGTGAAACTCCAGGGAGCTCTGGGATAGTGCTGGCTCAGTGCTGTATGGAGTCAAGGTGCAGAACATTCCAAGGCCATGGCACTTCCACTGCTGGGTGAAGCCTGGTCCTGGGGCTAGTGCCTAGCTGTTGATAGGCAGAGCTGGGGCCTGGAGCCTGGTTGGAGGGGCCAGGGATCCCAGAGCTGATGTCATCATGTTCTATTATTGCTTTTATAAAAGTTATTTAAAGATTTGAAAATTTCATTTTATGCAAAAATTCTAGAATATCATGACACTTACTGACTTATACAAAATTACTAGTAATAATGGACAAAACAGGTTTTTTTTTAAACTTATTTTCTTTAAGTGTTTGCTAAAACTAATTGTATAAATGAAAAGTTCCAAAATCAAATGTGTTCCTATGTATTATTCTTCTCCCTTTACAATTTACTAGATATTTACCCAGTGTGTTCTACAGAATGTTTACCATCAAATCATAGCCTCCCTCTCACCAACATTATGTTTTTCATAGTTAATTAGCAGTTAATTTTTTTAATTTTTTAGCATTAAATAATATCACACTGTCTGAATGTACCACAACTTATCCACTCACTTACTAAAGAAAATCTATGTTCTTTCCAAGTTTTATTAATATGAATAAAACTACTATAGCCATCTAAAAAATGATTATTTCCACCAGAATACCCAAGCAATTACACAGCACAAAATATTCTTATAAAAGATTATGTTTAATAAAAGGATCTTCTTCAATTTAGTAATAAATAAAACACTTTAAAATGAAAATTGACTTAAGGAAGTGTTTTGCCACAATTTGGGGGTGAACCCAGAAATATATGCAACTAGTTATAATCCAACAGATTACTAGATCTCCCCTTACATACAAAAATTTACATTAGTTCTAATAAATATTGTTATTGATCCCCTTATGTCATTGGAAAGCCAACTGATAACATGTCTTTATGTCCTGTCACACTGATACATATATTTTGAACAGAGTAATGTATTTCTGCATTGCAAAGATTATCTTTATATTCCTTTTCAATTTAAACAAAAAGGTATAAGGAAAATGTATCAATAATGCTTACCAAAGCTTTATCAATAATGACATGTATTTTCAGAACTCTTTTCAACAGCACACCTGAATCTTTCTGCAAAACAGAGGACATGAATTGATAAGATTTTAAAAATCTTATCTTGTTTGTAATTATCATGTACATTATACAATTATATATATGTATATATATATATGTATTTATATACACACACACACAGGTATAGATAGATAGATAGATAGATTATAGTTACAGATGCAAACATGTAAAGATATAATTACAAGAAATATAAGGCTCAATGCCCACTGAGTAAATAATCTGGGAGAATTTGCATAAACATTTTGAGAACAAATCAGAAGCTTTTGCCTTATATTCTTGATAATTAGAATCCTCAAAAAAAGTCACTAAAACGAGGGAGGATTCTTGTTTCTTTCTCCTCAAAAACTTCTTCTAGGTCCCTGATTTAACCTTCAAGCTAAGCAAATTCCCATCAACTTTCCCCCAAATGTTCATCTATTTTGTCATCATTTTTGTACTTGCAATTATTTACCATGGCCTACTTTCAATAAAATACATGTATTTTTTAAAATTATATTATACTTTATTTGATTACTTAAGTACAGTTCAAATTAATTACATTGTACTTCATTTGGTTACAAAGGGACTAACAGCCACTAAGGAACTTAATATCTCTTCTGAATTTCATCATTAAAATACAATTTTTAAAACATACTTTGATAAGAACACAGTTACAAGAACTGGTAACAATGTATACAACCATGCATCCATTACTATCAGTAAAATAAAGAATGTTTCCATTACCCTATAAAGTTAATAGCTTATAAGGCTCAAGGCAACCAGTGATCTGCTTTCTTTCACCATAGGTTACAATAACTTATCCTAGAATTTTATATAAGTGAAATCATATGATATGTCTTCTTCTATATCTGGTTTCTTTAACTCAGCACTTGTCCGTGTTGCTGTGATTATTGGTAATTTATTTGTTTTTATTGTTACCAAGGGTGAGATTTTAGAAACATAAAACAATTTGTTAATACATTTAACTGTTAATGACCATTTGGATTATTTAAACATCTTAGCTATTGTAAATAATGTAGATGTGAATATCCATGTACAGGTCTTTGGATACTTATTGTTTTTCATTTTTCTCGGTTCAATGTTTAGAACTGGAAAATCTGATTGACATGATACCTGTATATGCATATAGAAATATAAAAATTTGATTGTTTTCTAAAGTTATTAGGTTGGCTAAAATGTTTGTTCAGGTCTTTTCATTACATCAAATGGAAAAGTCTGAACCGATCTTTTGGCCAACTCAATAATTAGATCATTCTGCATTTTTTTTGCCAAGAACTAATGTCAACTGCTCCTCACTCTTGCCTTCATTTGGTATTGTCATTCTTTTGCATTGCATCCTTTCCTGTAACTATGTGCTGGGAACTCATTGAGATTTTAATTTGCAGTTCCTGTGTAATTAATGATGTTGACCATCTTTTCACAGCCTTTGGCTCATTAATTTGGTTTTTCCTAAGTCCCCTACTAGAAATTTTGTTTGGTTTGACACTTAAGTTTACCCTCTAATTCAATTTTTTAGAATAAGGATTTCCATGTGGAAATCCAATCTTTGTGCATAATTTGATGAAGACGTCATTTTTTACTTTCCAAAGACCTTAGCACCTTTGCATATAATCATTTGGGCAAGAGCACATGGCTATACCTCCCCTCTATGGTATTCCACCGTTCCACACATAAACCAATAGCACAGTATGTATCTCCAGAGCAGAAGTCAGAAAACTATAGCCTATGGTATACCCTCCTCAGTTCAGTTCAGTCGCTCAGTTGTGTCCAACTCTTTGGACCCCACGAACTACAGCATGCCAGGCTTCCCTGTCCACAACTAACTCCTGGAGTTTACCCAAACTCATGTCCATTGAGTCGGTGATGCCATCCAACCATCTCATCCTCTGTCATCCCCTTCTCCTCCTGCCCTCAATCCCTCCCAGCATCAGGGTCTTTTCAAATGAGTCAGCTCTTCACATCAGGTTGCCAAAGTATTGGAGTTTCAGCTTCAACATCAGTCCTTCCAAGGACTGATCTCCTTTAAGATGGACTGGTTGGATCTCCTGGCAGTCCAAGGGACTCTCAAGAATCTTCTCCAACACCACAGTTCAAAAGGATCAATTATTCGGCGCTCAGCCTTCTTAGTCCAACTCTCACATCCATACATGACCACAGGAAAAACCATAGCCTTGACTAGATGGACCTTTGTTGGCAAAGTAATGTCTCCGCTTTTCAATATGCTATCTAGGTTGGACATAACTTTCCTTCCAAGGAGTAAGCATCTTTTAATTTCATGGTTGCAGTCACCATTTGCAGTGATTTTGGAGCCCCATCAAAATAAAGTCTGACACTGTTTCCACTGTTTCCCCATCTATTTCCCATGAAGTGATGTGACCGGATGCCATGATCTTCATTTTCTGAATGTTGAGCTTTAAGCCAACTTTTTCACTCTCCACTTTCACTTTCATCAAGAGGATTTTTATTTTTAGTCCCTCTTCACTTTCTGCCACAAGGGTGGTGTCATCTGCATATCTGAGGTTATTTATATTTCTCCCAGCAATCTTGATTCCAGCTTGTGTTTCTTCCAGTCCAGCGTTTCTCATGATGTACTCTGCATATAATTTAAAGAAGCAGGGTGACAATGTACAGCCTTGACGTACTCCTTTTCCTATTTGGAATCAGTCTGTTGTTCCATGTCCAGTTCTAACTGTTGCTTCCTGACCTGCATACAGGTTTCTCAAGAGGCAGGCCATGTCGTCTGGTATTCCCATCTCTTTAAGAATTTGCCACAGTTTATTGTGATCCACACAGTCAAAGGCTTTGGCATAGTCAATAAAGCAGAAATAGATGTTTTTGGGAACTGTCTTGCTTTTTCCATGATCCAGCAGATGTTGGCAATTTGATCTCTGGTTCCTCTGCCTTTTCCAAAACCAGCTTTAACATCTGGAAATTCACAGTTAATGTATTGCTGAAGCCTGGTTTGGAGAATTTTGAGCATTACTTAACTAGTGTGTGAGATGAGTGCATTTGTGCGGTAGTTTGAGCATTCTTTGACCTTGCCTTTCTTTGGGATTGGAATGAAAACTGACTTTCTCCAGTCCTGTGGCCACTGCTGAGTTTTTGAAATTTGCTGGCATATTGAGTGCAGCACTTTCACAGCATCATCTTTCAGGATTTGAAATAGCTCAACTGGAATTCCATCACCTCCACTACCTTTGTTTGCAGTGATGCTTTCTAAGGTCCACTTGACTTCACATGACACGATGTCTGGCTCTAGGTGAGTGATCACACCATTGTGATTATCTTGGTCATGAAGATCTTTTTTGTACAGTTCTTCTGTGTATTGTTTCTTGCCACCTCTTCTGCTTCTGTTAGGTCCATAGCATTTATGTCCTTTATCAAGTCCATCTTTGCATGAAATGTTCCCTTGGTATCTCTAATTTTCTTGAAGAGATCTCTAGTTTTTCCCATTCTGTTGTTTTCCTCTATTTCTTTGCATTGATTGCTGAAGAAGGCTTTCTTATCTCTCCTTGCTATTCTTTGGAACAATGCATTCAGATGCTTATATCTTTCCTTTTCTCCTTTGCATTTTGCTTCTCTTGTTTTCACAGCTATTTTAAGGCCTCCCCAGACAGCCATTTTGCTTTTTTGCATTTCTTTTCCATGGGTATGGTCTTAATCCCTATCTCCTGTACAATGTCACGAACCTCTGTCCATAGTTCATCAGGCACTCTGTTTATCAGATCTAGTCCCTTAAATCTATTTCTCACCTCCACTGTATGATCATAAGGAATTTGATTTAGGTCATACCTGAATGGTTGAGTAGTTTCCCCTACTTTCTTCAATTTAAGTCTGAATTTGGCAATAGGGAGTTCATGATCTGAACCACAGTCAGCTCCTAGTCTTGTTTTTGCTGACTGTATAGAGCTTCTCCATCTTTGACTGCAAAGAATATAATCAATCTGATTTCGGTGTTGACCATCTGGTGACGTCCATGTGTAGAGTCTTCTCTTGTGTTGTTGGAGGAGGGTGTTTGCTATGACCAGTGCATTCTCTTGGCAAAACTCTATTAGCCTTTGCCCTGCTTCATTCCGTATTCCAAGGTCAAATTTGCCTGTTACTCCAGGTGTTTCTTGACTTCCTACTTTTGCATTCCAGTCCCCTATAATAAAAAGGACATCTTTTTTGGGTGTTAGTTCTAAAAGGTCTTGTAGGTCTTCATAGAACCATTCAACTTCAGCTTCTTCAGTGTTACTGGTTGGGGCATAGACTTGGATTACTGTGATATTGAATGGTTTGCCTAGGAAACGAACAGAGATCATTCTGTCATTTTTGAGATTGCATCCAAGTACTGCATTTCGGACTGTTTTGTTGACCATGATGGCTACTCCATTTCTTCTAAGGGATTCCTGCCCACAGTAGTAGATATAATAGTCATCTGAGTTAAATTCACCCATTCCCATCCATTTTAGTTACCTTAGGGTTTTATGATAATGTCTATTCTGTTATTCACCAGTTCTATTGTCAATGGCTTTCATTTTCAAAATGGCTTTGTTTTTCTTTTATGTCTATTTCTTGAGCACTTCCAGGATCTTTAAACAGACTGTGAAAGCGTAGACTTGTGAGTACTAAAGAATGGATCTCTGGGGTTGTATTATTTAGACTAGAATTTTAATGCTGTAACTTACAATAATAATTTGAACTCTCTAGGTCTCTGCTTCCTTCTGAAGAGAGGGATAATTGTCCTTGCTCTCAGAATTGTAGAAAGAAATGGAAAGACAGGGCATACTGTCAAGGTCTTACAACAACAGGTGGCACCCTGTACATAAATATATAACAATATCAATATTGTTTTTAACTCATTTTAGATCATGTAATTTGTGTTATATTTTATATTTATATTTGTTTTTATGTCCCATGTTTATTACTTTTGTATTATTCTTTCAGAATACATTCATTTCTTTCATGTCAAACTTTTGTTGAACAAATGGTGGGGATAATTGACCTACACTATATTTGGTTCATAAGAAATGACCAATTTTTCAAGAATGATATTGCTCCTTCTCTGAGAGAGAAGTTGGTGAGAGATACCTATTCAGCTCAGGTTAATCAAGATGGGGATTCAGACAGTCTTCTCCCTTTACTCCTATCTGAATTCAAATACTATTGGGGACACTTTGAGGCCCCGAGTTGAAGCTGGAAAAGGAAACAGCTAGCATTTTCATCTACCTTGGTCTTTGCATGAGCAAAGCCCACACATCATGTTAAACCACTGACAGAAATTCATCACTTCATTGTATTTGACCTAATAGTGTTTACTCATGAAGAATACAGTTTGAGGATAATAGCTTACAAAGTTGTCCCATCTCCTGATTTGACAGATAATTCAGTGTATTTGACAACTACTCCTTAGAAATGTGGTTGTGTTGTGGCCTGCTAATCTTCTCATTCCTGGTGAGATTAGAGTCTCTCTCTGTTATTCTAAGTGTGGTTTGTTTTACACATTAGGAAGGGTATTAACAATAGGGAGGAAAGAAATGGTTTTAATGAAAAATATCAGTTATATAGTTCTGACTGGGTAAATAATTACAGGCTGAAAACTACCTTGCCTTATTTTAAGTAATTTTTGTGTTGCCTTTCAATCTTCAATATTGGTGCTAAGTAGTTTCATGCCATTCTACATTGTGTTTATACAGAAGAAATCAGATATTTAAAAATGCTGATTCAGAACCCCTGCTTAAATCATTTTGATTCTCAATTTCATTTGTATTGGAACTCATACTATATCACCTGCATTGCTATTTTAATTGCATATCTTATCTCTCAAATTTCCTTGTCATTTTTGTTTATACTTTAGTTGTGTGTGATTTCTGGAATTTTCTGTGATGAACTTTCCTGTTTTTACACCTGTGTAGCATGCTTTTAATTCCCAAGAACTGTTATCTGCTGAATTTTATTTTTTAAACAGTGCTCTGTTCTTATTTTGTGGATGAAATATTTTCTTCACCCTTTCTGAGTATGGGCTTCCCTAGGGGCTTAATCAGTAAACAATCTGCCTGCAATGTGGGAGACCTGGGTTTGATCCCTGGGTTGGAAAAATCCCCTGGAGGAGGACATGGCAACCCATTTCAGTGTTATTGCCTGGAGAATCCCATGGACAGAGGAGCCTGATGGGCTGCAGTCCATGGGTTCACAAAGAGTCGGACATGACTGAGAGACTAAGCATAGCACACCTCTCTGAGTATATTGTCATGTTGCTTTCTTCACTCTCTCTCTCCATTCCTTAGTGCCTCAAGATTAAACATTTTGAATTTTTCCATGACAATATCTACCATATTAAATTGTTTCATCCTGTGTCTAGTTCTTCTCCATATTAGGTATTGACAGCATATTGCAACATCCATGACCACATATGGAGGTTATGGGCTGCTGTCTTCAGAGAGGGTAAATTATCTGGAATGTTTAATGGGAAACCTTGCTGTCAACATACTTAGTTTTGATTCTTTGGGGTGGTTCAATTCCCTCCTGGATTCTAATGAACATCTTAGAATGTTTAAAACCATTTCCCAACATCTAGTGTGTCAAGTTTAATATATTCACACAAATTTTGGTATAACCACCTTCTATTATGATTTACAAAGACATCTATGCCTGGTGACCCCACTTCACACATTCCACACAAGAAAAGAGTCTTAGACCAGCTGTGAGTTTACAGCAGAAACAATTGTTTAGGAGAGGAAATTAGGTTTTATATGTATTTTTAAACTTATTTTCAACCACCTGTCTTCCTAGACCCACCCTTAATATCATTTCCTTAGGTATTTGGACTCATAGTTAAAAAGACATTTCAGTAGTTGCCTTGTGCAAGGGTCCCCAGTCTTGGGCCACCAATCAGTAACAGCAGTGACATCCCTGGTTTCTTCTTAGTTCTGAAATTTTAGTGTCTTTTATTTCATATTGCATTCTATTTTGTATCCAAATTTTCCATATTTAGCTCCAATTACCTTGTTTCAGTACATGAGAAACTACTGGTAGCAAATACTAATAGTAGTAGTAGGAGCAATATTTATTGATATTCATCAATCACTTACATTTCTGACATACTATGCTAAGTAATTTTTAATTACAAATTTATTGAAACTTTAAAGTACCCGTGTGACTTGGGTATTATTTTTATTACTGAATTTTTACAGATGAGAAGATTTAAATATAAAAAGATAATATGCTGCTGCTGCTAAGGCACTTCAGTCGCGTCCGACTCTGTGAGACCCCATAGATGGCAGCCCACCAGGCTCCCCCGTCCCTGGGATTCTCCAGGCAAGAGTACTGGAGTGGGGTGCCATTTCCTTCTCCAATGAATGAAAGTGAAAAGAGAAAGTGAAGTCGCTCAGTTGTGCCTGACTCGTAGCGACCCCATGGACTGCAGCCTACCAGGCTCCTCCGTCCATGGGATTTTCCAGGCAAGAGTACTGGAGTGGGGTGCCATTGCCTTATTACTCTGCCAAATACTTGTGGCTACAGCCTAATTGACTAGAACTTCAAGCTATGGCAGCTGGAATTGTATGTTACCTTTGCCTCTGTCAACCCCTCTTTTATTGCTGACTCTTCAAGTCAAGTTGGGGGGTTCTAGTGCAGGGCTATTTGTCTTTGCCATAACATGTCAATCCATTTGGGTTTTCCCACTGCCATAGAGGAGGGTTCATGGAAACCTTTAAAGTTATTTTATGTGACAATGCTCTGCTTCAGTTTTGAAAATGGTCTTCAACTGTGTCAGTGTTGTACTGCAACAGGCAGATGGCATAGGGTTGGGAGTCACATCTCAGTTCTATTAAAAAGGACATTTTCATTTCTATATATAACTATATTTTATCATTTTTATGACATTCTGAAAGGGTAATTTTTAAAATCTGCATTTGTACTAGTATTTTTGGCAAAATAAAAAATATTAAAGCAATAATGAGATGAAGATCATAAAAAATTAAATTCACATTTCATATTATAATTTTGTTTTGCCTCTCTAAACAGGATATCCAATTTTGATATGAATATGTGGACAGAGTTTCATTTTCGTAACTTTTGATGGCAAAATGTAAAGTTGTGCAAACATTCTAAGTAGGAAGTTAGAATATATATCTAAAAATCTTGGAAATATGCCTATTTCTAGATAAAAGCATTTTTAAGAAAAGTGTGAATGTTCGAAAATCTGGTACATTCATGCAGTATTTCTTGATTGAAGTTAAGAATATAAATATGCAAAATATACCATAATGTTATAAAACATATGTTTTAAATTTATATATATATAACATATATGTATATGAAAAACAATATATCAAAATGATTGTCCTGGATTTCACAATAGCTTTTTGTCTAGAGAATAGTATTATGGTCAGTTCTTATTATCCTTCTGCTTATATTTAAATTTTTAATAATATTAACTAACATTCATTTAAGATAATAAGAAATGCAATGTAACTTAATGATAAGTGAAAACTTATATTATCCTCTTAATAGCACAAATGAAATTTCAAAGAAAAATACATGATTAGATAATTTTTTTCTTAAATCTTCCTTTATAAATCATCTTTATAACTAGACACAGTAAAAGAATTAGAACCAATGCCTCAAAGTTCTAAGAACACTATGTCTAGGCAATGAGATATGGAACAATTCTTGCCTCGTTTGTACTTTTGCATTTTCTATCAAAATTAACTTTTATTTTTACAAAGTTAATAAAGTTACTAAATGGCAAAACAGGCGACACTTACAATCAGCAAATTGGAGTACCATTATATTTTTAGGATGGAAATTCAGTTTAAGAGTGGAACTGTGCTACCCTAGAATTGCAATGACTCCTAAATGCAATAATAAATAGAAGAAGGTAGAAAACTGGATTTACATGTTAATCAAGCAAGATGGGACTATTAGATATTAAATGACAAAGGTCATTATCAAATTTCTACATAATATTTTCATTTAATATTTGTGTATATTTGCATAAAAATACTTAAAAGGAATATCTGAAGAAAATACTTAAAATTAGGTATATGTGAGAATTTTGAATTATATATTTACAGCTGTTACACTTTTAATATTATGACTACACAAAATATATTTAAAATAAATACCTTATAAGAGAGGCTTTATTATAACCAGTATTACTTTAAATTTGTTTTCCAAATGTAACAGAAATCAATGTGAATATGTTTATCACAATTTGCATACACGAGTTACTTACATTTGATTTCACAAGAATTTTGTAGGATTGATCTGCAGATATGGGAGAAAAATCACTTTTTTTATCTCTGAACGGATAAATAACATGCTCATATGTAGTTGAAGATTCCAGTGGTTCAATTCCATAACTGACATTCTCAAACTGCAATAATCCCCTTAATATTGAAACACATAACAAAGAAATTAAAAGTATGGATTTCTTAATAATAAACATAAATAAATATTAAAAGAAAACATTAAGTAGAAATTTGATAATGCTTTTGTCATCTAATATCTAATAATAGCCCCATCCTACTTCCATCAACGTGTAAACCCAATTTTCTACCTCCTTCTATCTATTATAGCATTTAAGAGTCATTGCAGTTCTAGAGTGGCTCAGTAATAGGGATATTTCTCATTCCAATGACAGCTATTTCTGAATGAATTTTATAATTGCAAGCCTGGGAGAGACACAAAGAGTATAGTGGAAAAGATAAGACAAGCAGGCACAGAAAGTAGATGAGAAGAAACAGTGTCACAGTGTCAGTGTCTATTTTCTTTGTCTTCCATCTACCCTTCAATAAGTTTCTAAAAGTTAAAGGATACACTAGATATCGACTATGGTACATCTCTGGAATAGGTCATTACCTGAGTCCAGAGCAGGTACTAAGTGTCACAACTGAATTTGGAATCTCTGTGGCATATCCTTGATAAAAGCAATGGCCCTGCACAGGAGTAATATAAAGATACATTGGTAATGATTAGTAAACAAAGAGTTTGGTTTTTTTGATAACCCTCATTCTAGACATCATCAAATATCAAATTTAAGCATTCCATGATACAATTCAACAGACACTTCATTTTCTTTTTATCTTTCTACAGTCTTTTCCCCTTGACACTCTTCTAACTATAAATAATCACAACTCCTATTCTTTCCAAAGTGATTTTTGCTGTAAATCTGAACTTTCCATAAATAACATTCTGATCTATATCTTGTCGCTCTCAGTCCACATTTTGAATATATAGTCTAAAAATGCTACCTCAAGGTAATCACCAGCATTAATTTGACTTCCACTGTGGGCATTTCATTTGTTTCATTCTAAGTAAGACCAAACTATCTTAACTGACATTTCTTCACTATTTTTTAATATCTCACCATGTTGATCATCCTTACTTGAAAGTCTCTTCTCAATGGACTTTTAAAACATTACTCTTCCTACGTTCTCCACTGATACAGTCTTGTACTGAATATTTCCTTCTCTTCCTTAAGAAGTGTAGTGATATCTAGAATCAGCCTTGTTCCTCAGTTAATCCTGGACTATGAACATGCTATTATCATCACATTCTCATGTATGGATGTGATTCTATGGCATTAGTGTCCATACATACAAATCCATCAGTAAGCATTCACTCATCTCAATACTCGACTTAACTCCTATCTCCAACCGATAGTGGCAGAGCATACACACTCCACTGTCAGACAACATAGCAGCCAGTTCTGCCCACAGTGGTGTCAGTAAACTATGCCACAAATCTTCACAAAGATGTAGAATGCAAACCAGGTCCCAACATTTTATCCAGCAGAAGACAGCATCACAGTTTATGCATCTCCTGGCCTTGCATGCCCAATAAGAGAAAATGATCCTCGTGAGATAACTCTCAACACTCCAAACTCAAAGCAGCAAAGAGTGGCCTAGATTAAAAACTTTCCTCTCTCAAGGGCACTAGCAGAGACAGACTGAGAAGCATATTGATAGCCAGTGACTGACATACAGCTAGAAGAAATGTTCTCCATTATATGGTTCCCTCATCAACCAACATTACGAAGCAACAGAGGGTGGCCCAGGAAAGAAACTTTTCCTGCCATGGGCTGCCCTGGCAGAGATCCAGTGAGCTCCACATAAGCCAGGAAGAATGACGGACAACAAAATAATATCAAAAGTTCCAAGAAGGCTAAATGGTCACTGGAGCAACAAGCACACTAAATTTGAACTTAAACTGGGTGATTGTCTTCAACAATAGAAGATTTCAATGACAAGCATACAATATAAAACTATATACTATATCAAGAACCAAGAATATCACAACAAAATGGGAGAAGACACCAGATGCTGCATATTGAGATTAGCCACATGCTGGAATGATTCAATGGATTTTAAAGCAGCTGTGAAAATACTCATTCAACGAACATTTTAAAAGCATCCTGAAAAAGCTGAAAGAATAAGGAAATTTCAGAAATGAAATAGAAGCTATTAAAAATAACAACTAAGAAATTAGAACCAAATAATATAATTAAAAAAACCCAAACAAACAAAGAAAACAACCCAAACTGGGTAGGAACAAATGCAGAGTGCAGATGACAAGGGATGGAATCAATGAACTTGAAACAGATGCATAAAATTTACCCAATATATAAATCACAGGAAAATTAATTAAGAAAGTGAATAAAGTTTCAAGAACACATGGAACATTACCAAACATTTTAAAATATATGTCAGAATCCACGAAGGAGAACCAGAAAGAATTAGCAGAGTAGAAAAATTATTCAAAGAAATAAAGGCTTAATACTGGTCAAAATATGGTGGTTTAGAAATCCCTAGATCTGCTATCCTCCAATAAATACACCAAGTGAGTGGCAATTAATGCACCAATTCCATCTGTGAGAGACAATGAAATAACAGACTGGCTTGTGCACATCTTTTGGTGAATGCAACATCAGATGCACCAAAGCCAGTAGGGAGATTTGGGATGCCTGTTCACCAGAGAATCTGCCCCAGAGATTAGATTAGATTAGAAAGAGATAATCTAGCTTCCAGATTGACCAGAAGAGGGTGTTGTTCAAGCAAGCAGTGCCCCAGTGTTTTTGAGGAGAATACGCAAGCAACAGGGTCACCAAACCTGGGCAGTCTAGTCACCCAAAGCGCAATGGAGATCGTGGCTTGGGTTACTTGACACCACTGACTCCCTTCCCTGCTTGTCCACACTCATCACAGAGTGAGAAGAAGCAAAAGCCCACCTCTCTGCCTCCACTGCAGGAGACAATCGTCTACGGATTGAATGCAGTGCTCCCTCTTCACCAGTACTACCCCAAGAACCAGCATCTGTCCCTCCGATTTTGCAGCACTGTAGCCGTGGTACAGTCTGCGGGAGAACAGAGGCACTGACCTGGGATGACAGAGCATCCCTTCTAAGACAGAGCCAGAGCAGGAAAACCCCACAGAGGTCTGCTTCTACCTGAAGAGAGAAACAGCTGGTAGAGGACCCCCAAATCACTGGCCGGGCTGGTTTGTGGGGGTGTCCTTCTGTACATGGAAGGACACGGAAGGTCTCATGAAGACCCTGTGAGGGGACTGCTTTCCTAATGAGCAGACACCAAAGTAGAGTGGTAAGTAAAATGAGGAATAAGGAAATGATATTTCAAACAAAGGAACAAGATACAGGCTGAAACTGACACTAGTGAAATAAAATTAATGTACCTAATAAAAAATTAAAAATGAAGATTTTCCCATAAAGATGCTCATTGAGGTTAGGAGAACAATGCATGAACCAAGTGAGAGTTTGAAAAAAAAACAAAACAGATAAAATATTAAAAGTATCAAACAGAAATCATGGAGCTGTAGAATAATTGCTGCTGTTGTTTACTTGCCAAGTCGTGTCCAACTCTTGCTACCCCAAGGACTGTAGCCCACCTGACTCTTCTGCCCATGGGACTTTCCAGATGAGAATGCTGGAGTGGATTGCCATTTCCTTCTGCAAGTGGTTTTCTTACCTCATAAATTGAACCCGTCTCCTGCATTGGCAGGCAGGTTCTTTACCACTAAGCCACCAGGGAAGCCATAGAATAATAACTGAACTGAAAAAATTCACTAGAAGTCTTCAACAGCAGATTGCATCAGACAGAAGAAAGACAGTTCAACTCCAGCAGATCAAAGGAGCAAAGGAAGACAGTAGAAAGTGATCAAATCTTACAGGAGTTATGGGATAGTAATTAAAGTTTCCACTCTGGAAACTAGAAAAAAAGAAAAGCAAATTAAATCCGAAGTAAGCAACAGCAAAGAAAGATTTAGAATTGATAAACCTCTTGCCAGGCATGCTAAGAGAGATGATACTAATTACTGACATCAGTAGTATAAAAGAAGTATCTTAACTATAGCCTCATGTACATTAAAAGAATAATAAAGGAATGAGATAAACAACTCTATGTCCACCAATTTGAAATCCTGGATAAAATGGTCCAACTACTTGAAACACACCATTTGTCAAACCTCATGTAAGAGGAAATAGACAATCTGACTACGTCTGATTCTCTTAAAGAAGTTGAATAAAATTGATCACCTGCCAAATCACAAAGCAGCAGGCAGGCCCAGATGTTGTCACTGTTGAATTCTGCCAAACACTTGAGTAAACCATATCAAATCTCTACACATTCCTTCAGAATATAGAAACAGAACAAATACTTCTAACTCATGCTATGTGGGCCAATGTTATACTAAAACCAAAACAACCAATAACACTTAAAAAAAAAAGAGCTACACATTAAAATCTCTTATGAGCATATATGCAAAAATTCTCAACAACATATTAGGAAATAAAAATCAACAATAAATTTAAAAATTGTAAACCAAAACCAAGTGGGGTTTATCCCAGATATGCAAAGGAGGTTCCACATTCAAAATTCAAGTAATAAAAGCAATTACTACATAGGTTAAAGAAGAAAAATATTGGTAAATTGAGCAATGCTACAGAGTATAAAGTTAACATATGAAAATCATTTGTGTTTCTACAAACTAACAAACTGTCAGAAAGAGAAATTAACAAAACAATTCCACTTACAATAGCATCCAAAAGAATAAATTTTTTGATTAAATTAAACCAAGAAGAGAAAGACCTGTACTCTAAACCTATAGTACAGTGATGAAAGAAATTATGACACAATGGAAAGAGATCCAGTGATCATGGACTGGAGGAATTCTTATGGTGATAATACCCATACCACCTAAAGCAATCTACAAATTCAATGTGATTCCTATACAATATCTAATGGCATTTTTCACAGAACCAGAAAAAATGATCCTGAAATTCTTATGTATCCACACACAAATCCGAAAAGGTAAGGCTGAGGTATCGCATTTCCTGATTCAAATGACATTAAGCCTTCTCTTTCCCTCAATCTTTTCCAGATGAATGGTCACCTATTAAGTTTTGTCCTTAACATATTAGAATAAGAAGAGCCAAATAAACCTGAAGCAAGGTATCAGGGAGAAAAGAAACACAGCAAAAAGCTGTGACATTGAAAATAACAGTAAAGAAAATCAAAGCAAGAAAACAGTCTGTTCTTTGATATGTGCAATAGATTGAAAAATCTCTAGTAAGACTGACAGTTAAGGAAAGAGGAGTCACATATCATCAATGATTGAAATCAACCAACACATCACTAAAGCTCCTGTAAGTCATTAAAAGAATAATAAATACTATTACAAAATTCCATGCAGAAATGCCCCCAAGATGATACAGACCAATTACTTAAAAAACTACAACCTACCAAAGCAATTAAAAAAAAACAGATAAATAAAATAGCCTATAACTATTAAAAAATTGAATTGCTAATGTAATAGCTCCCAACACACACACATGCAAAATCCCAAAGCCCAGGGATTTCACTGTAGAATTTTACCAAGTACCTTAAGAATTAACAAGTATTTTATACAATGTCCTCCTGAAAAGCAAAAGAGAATGCATTACTTTTTGATGTATTTAATGAGGCCAGTATTACTCTAATCTAAAAATTAGACAAAGTCACTACAAAAAAAGAAAATCATAGACCAATGTTTTTCATGAAATTTGACCCCCAAAATTCTCAAAAAATTGTTAGCAAATCAAATCCAGGCATGAATAAAAATTTCATACAACAAGACCAAGTTTGGATTTTTCTAGGTATGAAAGATATTTTCTAGGTATTGTATCAATATTTGAGAATCAGTCAAAGCAATACACTATCTCAACATCATATGATCATATCAACTAATACAGAAAAGCCATCTTATACAATTAATTACAATCCCCATCATGGGGCAGAAAAACAAACAGATTCTTACCAATCTAGGAACAGTGAATTTCCTTAACTTTGTAAAGACCATATTAAACAAAAAAACCCAAAAACCTATATCTAACATTATCCAATTGTAGGGAATACGTTATCCCTACAATTCAGAAAATCCAAACTCGTAAGAAGTCCTATTTGATTCAACTCTTGTACTATAGTTAAGACATTATTCCTAGTCAGAGGACCAAGTTCAGTGTGAGACTCACCCTCTGTGCTTCCTTTCTGTCAGAGGAAGAATCTCTGATTTTTCTTTTAACTGTCTAATGTCTGAAACCAGGTGCCTCATGAATTCTGTCCTACTTTCTACTTGCAGGTGGTGAGAAAGAGAAATGCTGTACTGGTTACCATATTTTAAAAATCATTCTCTCTGAATTGTAGCACAGCAACAGAATTTGAACAAACACTCGCATTCCTATCTTCTCCATCATCTAGTCTGGCAAAATACATATCTTAGACTAAAGCTAACTTCTTCATATTCTTTTAAACATTTTTTTGACTCTTATCTGCATTGGGGGATATAATTCAAATTCCTGTGGTTTTCATGTAAACATATTACGATTTAGTACTCAATATGCTATTGCAGCTTTATTTTTCTGTGCTTTTTCTGTGAAGTGGTTTCCACTGTTCCCTCCACTGCTCAGCTTCTATGACACTTTCATCAAAACTTTACCCTGTATTTAGAGGCTTTTGAGTTCCTTTTCCCACTTCTTTCTGCTCTCAAATTCCTACAACTACTTCCAGAGAATGTAAATGACCTTTTCAATTAAGTGATTCCTGAGTTTCACATTCTGAAATGCTCATTCTATTCAACATGTTTTCATAGCAACAGCCACATTATGTTTGGGTTTGTGATCAATCTGCTTGCCCAACAATCTGGCTGAGCATAAGGGAGGCTCATTCTTCCCACCAATGATGTCTTTACCACAAAAGGATAAAAATCTACAAAACATAAAGTAAAACTTACCTTTATAAATGAAGAATCTGGATATAACACCCTCGATTTGTTGTATGAATACACCAGGAGGTTAGAGTCTAAAAATGACCTAATTCAACCAAAACAATAAACTTTGTCTTAATAACAGCATTAATAAAAGTAATTTCCAGAGTTATGACATTTTAAAAAAAATATTACTTTCCAATTTATGAGCTTAAATATGCAAAAATTAAATGGCTTCCTTGGACTGCAAGAAGATCAAACCAGCCAATCCTAAAGGAAATCAGTCCTAAATATTGACTGGAAGGACTGATGCTGAAGCTGAAGCTCCAATACTTTGGCCACCTGATGCAAAGAATGGATTCACTGGAGAAGACCCTAATGCTGGGAAAGATCGAAGGCAGAGGAGAAGGGGGTGACAGACAATAAGACAGTTGGATGGCCTGAGTTTGAGTAAGTTCTGGGAGTTGATGATGGACAGGGAGGCCTGGCGTTCTGAAGTCCATGGGGTCGCAAAGAGTCAGGCAAGACTGAAGGACTGAACTGAACTGAAGTGGGTTCATCTCTCCATTGTCTACCTTTCTTTCTGATAGCATATTATGTATATAAGAAAAAACAAGAACCAGAATGACCAGATACAAGTGTGGGCACTGTAATGACACAGATTGATGTCTAATAAAATCCAGGACTTCCAATACCCAAAGCAAAGTTTTTATAGATTCAACCATCTATACATCTCATGGCATAAATGCTTTTGTTATAATTTGCTAATAAGCAGCCATGGGTTGATAAATAACAAAAAATTTACGCTTATTTCATTAATTTTTTTTTCATAACTTATCCTAGGCTAAAAAACAACCTCCAAATTCCCAGTGCTTTAAAATTAAAACAAATGTTGTTTACAAGGTTACTGCAGATTCAACTCCACAATGCCTTCCTTCTGGAACCTAGGAAAAGACATGGTCCCTCTATGGAAACTGCTTCTCTTGAAGCAGTAGGAGAAAAATTGTAGAACCACACACTACGTCTCAAAGTCTTTGTTTGGAAGAAGGATTCTAGTCTTTGGCTCAAATATCATATGTTATTTTTACATAAATGTGATATAAATGGAGTTTGGAGCTATAAGCTTCTTACTAGGTGGATGTTGATTACCTTGGAACAATCTAACATGTTTATGGTAGGAATGAGATAGGGTGGGACCTGAACTCTTTACTGGAGTACTTGACCTGGGCAAATGTCTCCATGAGTAACAAATGATAAAGGAACTATAAGGGACTAAAAATAACTGCCTGCATGAGCAGTCTGGGTAAGTATGATCAAATTAGACACAAAAAGGCCACAAAGTGACCACCACTTCTGAGGTGCCAGGAGAAAAAGCAAGGCATAGCCTTAGAAAGCATCACTACAAACAAAGCTAGTGGATGTGATAGAATGCCAGTTGAGCTATTCCAAATCCTGAAAGATGATGCTGTGAAAGTGCTTCACTCAATATGCCAGCAAATTTGGAAAACTCAGCAGTGGCCACAGGACTGGAAAAGGTCAGTTTTCATTCCAATCCCAAAGAAGGGCAATGCCAAGAATGTTCAAACTACCACACAATTGCACTCATCTCACACGCTAGTAAAGTAATGCTCAAAATTCTCCAAGCCAGGCTTCAGCAATATGTGAAGTGTGAACTTCCTGATGTTCAAGCTGGTTTTAGAAAAGGAAGAGGAAGCAGAGATCAAATTGCCAGCATCTGCTGGATCATGGAAAAAGCAAGAGAGTTCCAGAAAAACATCTATTTCTTTTTTTTTTTAACTTTACAATATTGTATTAGTTTTGCCAAATATCGAAATGGATCCGCCACAGGTATACATGTGTTCCCCATCCTGAGCCCTCCTCCCTCCTCCCTCCCCATACCATCCCTCTGGGTCGTCCCAGTGCACCAGCCCCAAGCATCCAGTATCGTGCATCGAACCTGGACTGGCAACTCATTTCATACATGATATTATACATGTTTCAATGCCATTCTCCCAAATCTTCCCACCCTCTCCCTCTCCAACAGAGTCCATAAGACTGTTCTATACATCAGTGTCTCTTTTGCTGTCTCGTACACAGGGTTATTGTTACCATCTTTCTAAACTCCGTATATATGCGTTAGTACACTGTATTGGTGTTTTTCTTTCTGGCTTACTTCACTCTGTATAATAGGCTCCAGTTTCATCCACCTCATTAGAACTGATTCAAATGTATTCTTTTTAATGGCTGAGTAATATTCCATTGTGTATATGTACCATAGCTTTCTTATCCATTCATCTGCTGATGGACAGCTAGGTTGCTTCCATGTCCTGGCTATTATAAACAGTGCTGCGATGAACAACATCTATTTCTGCTTTATTGACTATGCCAAAGCCTTTGACTGTGTGGATCACAATAAACTGTGGAAAATTCTGAAAGAGATGGGAATACCAGACCACCTGATCTGCCTCTTGAGAAACTTGTATGCAGGTCAGGAAGCAACAGTTAGAACTGGACATGGGACAACAGACTGGTTCCAAATAGGAAAAGGAGTATGTCAAGGCTATATATTGTCACCCTGTTTATTTAAATTATATGCAGAGTACATCATGAGAAACGCTGGACTGGAAGAAACACAAGCTGGAATCAAGATTGCCGGGAGAAATATCAATCACCTTAGATATGCAGATGACACCACCCTTATGGCAGAAAGTGAAGAGGAACTCAAAAGCCTCTTGATGAAAGTGAAAGTGGAGAGTGAAAAAGTTGGCTTAAAGCTCAACATTCAGAAAACGAAGATCATGGCATCCGGTCCCATCACTTCATGGGAAATAGATGGGGAAACATTGGAAACAGTGTCAGATTTTATTTTGGGGGGGCTCCAAAATCACTGCAGATGGTGACTGCAGCCATGAAGTTAAAAGATGCTTACTCCTTGAAAGGAAAGTTATGACCAACCTAGATAGCATATTCAAAAGCAGAGACATTACTTTGCCAACAAAGGTCCGTCTAGTTAAGGCTATGGTTTTTCCTGTGGTCATGTATGGATGTGAGAGTTGGACTGTGAAGAAGGTTGAGCGCCAAAGAATTGATGCTTTTGAACTGTGGCATTGGAGAAGGCTCTTGAGAGGCCCTTGGACTGCAAGGAGATCCAACCAGTCCATTCTGAAGGAGATCAGCCCTGGGATTTCTTTGGAAGGAATGATGCTAAAGCTGAAACTCCAGTACTTTAGCCACCTCATGTGAAGAGTTGACTCATTGGAAAAGACTCTGATGCTGGGAGGGATTGGGGGCAAGAGGAGAAGGGGATGACAGAGGATGAGATGGCTGGATGGCATCACTGACTCGATGGACGTGAGTCTGAGTGAACTCCGGGAGTTGGTGATGGACAGGGAGGCCTGGCGTGCTGCGATTCATGGGGTCACAAAGAGTCAGACACGACTGAGCGACTGATCTGATCTGATCTGTGCATGATGCTTGTATACAGCACCACCAAGGGAATCTGCAAACTGTTGCAGAGAAGCCAATTCTGACTCCATGTTGGAACTGTTTCTGTGACTTGCTTTTCATTGCTTTTGTTACTATATTTGAATGGCCTGCCTCAGAGAATCCTGCCCCTCTGACTGACTGTAAACTGGAGTGCCTTTGTTCAGAACCACGTGCTGTAGATGGCAGGAAGGAAGAAATTAACACATCCTCTGCCTGAGACTTGGCATTCTAGGAGGTGTTTCTAAGATTCAAGGTCTTTTTACTTTGCTACCTCACCTCCCCCCATCTCTGATCTATAAAAGAATCTGGCATCCAGACCCCAATAACACGGTTATTTTGAAGTGCTAGCCTGCCATCTTCTCGGTCAGCTGGCTCCCCAAATAAAGTCTCTTCCTTGCCTCAGTCCCTCATCTCGTGGATTCATTGGCCTCTCCTGTGGTGAGCAGAGTGGCCTTGGACCACCAGTCCCCCCTGACTTTCACCTCACATGAGGAACCAGCTTGCCCTCCTCAGAGAGTGAGCAAGGGAACCTGTTGCTTGTTTTCACTCCCTCCTGCTGCAGCGCCAGTCTCAACAAAGCCTTGCCTGAATTCCTTGTCTGGCCACTTAACAATTTCTACTGACTAAAGAGTCCAAGGACCCTAGATTTCTCAAGGATTCCAAACATCAGGAAGCCTCTGAACACCAGGATAGAGAGAAACTAAAGCATTAACAGAGTGCTTTCTTCATCACTTCTTTTTTTGTTGTTTTTATTTATTTAAAATATTAATTTATTTATTTTAATTGGAGGTTAATTACTTTACAATCACTACTTTTCAATTCATATCTACTTTATTTGCTCTCATTCTTTTTTTAAAAAAGATTGTTAGTGAAGTATAGTTAATTTGTAATGATGTATAAGACAAAAAGATTCAAATATATTATATATATACACATATATACATATATATATACTGAAATGATATACTATGTATATCTTTATATATCAGTGTATATAATGATTAAAGAATCTGAATGGCCCATATGGGTTTAGGTGAAAGCATCTAGAACATGAATTCTGGAACAAGGGCAGAGCTACATTTTATAACTGTAAGCATTTAAATGGAGGTGGCAGAGTGGGAATCCAACAGTAATTCCTGGAAAAAAAGAAATCAGAAGTAAAAACCTTCACAGATATTTGACAAGAATTATTAAAATGAGAAAAAATTAGTTTGTAAGTTTATTCATCCTAGGCTCTTTACCAAAACCACACCTTTTGCTTTTTTATATGAAACAACACACCAATCTGCCTTCATCAGTGATATAAGGAAAATCAAGCTTCCTTGGTAACTCAGATGGTAAAGAATCTACCTGCAATGCAGGAGGCTTGGGTTCGATCCTTGGGTTGGAAAGCCTCCCTGGAGGAGGGAATGGCAACACACTCCAGTGTTCTTGCCTGGAGAATCCCATGGACAGAGGAGCTTGCTGGGTTATAGCCTATGGGGTTGCAAAGAGTCAGACATGACTGAGCAACTAAGCACATAAGGGAAATACAAGTGAGCACTGAAAGAAAAACAACGTCCAACAAAAGGAAATTGAAAAACAAATCAAAGGCAAAATTTAAAAGCTAGCTTCTAATGAACTAGCATTGATGGACAAGAACAGTCTTAAATTCAAGAAAAATTAATAAGCTTTCCAAGCAGACCATTTGGAGAAGGAAAAAAAAAGATAATATGAAACTAAAATACACGACGTGTGAATGCTATGTCCCTTCAGCTGTGTTCAGCTCTTTGACTCTACAGACTATAGTCCACTGGTCTCCTTTTTCCATGAGATTTTGAAATTTTGAAAGCAACGTTACTTGAGTGGGCTGCCATGCCTTCCTCCAGGGGACAGTCCCAACTCAGGAATCAAATCCACATCTCTTCTGTCTCCTGCATTGGCAGACAGTTAATATTAAGGAATCGAATAAATGTATCCAAGAAAATTTGCTTACTGTAAACATAATTAAAGGTTTAGCCAATAAAGAAAGATGCTGGCAGAATGCACGTCAAAAATAAAGATTTGATCATAGTTATAGAATATGATATACAGCACAGAGAAATAAGATGCAGGATGAAAGCATAAATCCCCCATGGAAGAAAATAAGGTATATGGGCTGAAAATTAAAAAGAAAACATTAAGGGACTTTGGATATTTCAGGGAGTATTAATGTAATATACATACATATACACAGAAACTCACACCCACCTATACAAAGAAAACATACTGGAAAACTTAAAATAGACTGTATCAAATTACAAAAATTTATAGAAAAGAAATATGACTCACAAATTCAACACATTGCCAAAATGTTATTCAATTATGAGAACAAAAAGACATCCACAGATCTGTATTAGGGACGCATGCTATTTGCATATTCCTTCTGAAGAAAATAATCTAACTAGAAAATATTCTAACTAAATAATACCTGAGTCAGCAGAAAACTGCAATTAAAAAATGTTTCAAAAAAGAAGGAAAATGCAAATAGAGCTGATAAAGAAACTGAAAGTAGTGGATTTACATTTCGAATGGAAAGACAATTTTAAAAATTATAGGATGTTTTGGTATCACTTTAGGATCTGAGAGACACAAGAGAAGAACATGAGAACCTATAAGAAAAAATATGAATATGAGGATTATTTGAAAATTCTTTTTTATAGCAATAAATCCCCAAAACATAGGAGGAAACATCAGTATTCAACATGCTATTTTCACAACTATAGAAAAGATTAAGTGGTAATAGCCAGAGAAAACAAAACTTCTCACAAGTTGATGACGGAGCAAAAAGTAGAAAAACAGAAAGATAAAGCCATACATAGAATATAAATAACTCAAAACTAATGAATAAAAGACAATACTTTGGCCACCTGATGCGAAGAGCTGACTCTGAAAAGACCAGAGTTTGGTTATATGCATTTGGTTGAATATATGCATTTGGTTGAAAAGACCCTGATGCTGGGAAAGACTGAAGGTGGAAGAAGAAGATGACAGAAGATGAGATGGTTGGATGGCATCACCGACTCAATGGACATGAGTTTAGAGAAACTCCGGGAGTTGGTGATGGACAGGGAGGCCTGGCGTGCTGCGGTCTATGGGATCGCAAAGAGTCGGACACGACTGAGCGACTGACCTGAATTGGACTGACTGAATGAATAGAAACTAATTACCTTAAAATCTTACGGGAAGCAAGTCAATGAGAACTGTACATTTTGACTGGGAAAGACACTACATGTTATTAACAACCAGGGAATGGCATATTAAAGCAACAATAAAATAGTATTTGTTATCCACTAATTAACAAAAATGAGTGAATATATGCATTTGGTTGAGAATGTAGAAAACAAATATCCTTTAATTTATTGTCATAAAAATTAGTTATAAAGGTTTTGAAGAAAAAAAAAAACTGGCAGTATATAACACTTAAAAATTTTCTTATTTATAATGCAATAGCTACACTGAGGCCTGGGAAGTCATGTCCAGGGATGTCAACTAGAAAGCTTTCTTGTTGTAAATAAGGGAGGATAAATAATTTATGAGATATATTAATTTGATGGCAACATATGCATTAAAACCCACTTTGCACACATCATTATGAATGAATCTCAACAAATGATATTATGCATAATGTTCCATTATGAACAACCACAACCACATACGGTAAAACAAAATGTACCTACTGCTCACACTTTTGGGTCATGTGCCAGTAGCCATGACAACTCTGCTAACTGGCCAGGCTTGCTCAGTGGTACAGGATTCAGCTGAATATTGGCTGATGTAGGGAATGGCAACCCACAGTACTCTTGCCTGGAAAATCCCATGGATGGAGGAGCCTGGTAGGCTGCAGTCCATGGAGTCGCTAAGAGTTGGACACAACTGAGTGACTTCACTTTCACTTTTCACTTTCATGCATTGGAGAAGGAAATGGCAACCCACTCCAGTGTTCTTGCCTGGAGATCCCAGGGACAGGGGAGCCTGGTGGGCTGCCGTCTATGGGGTCGTGCAGAGTTGGACACGGCTGAAGTGACTTAACAGCAGCAGGCATAAATAGAACACTTTGGCTATGATCCGCATGTCTTTAATCTTTCAGCAAGCTTAGCCAAAACATATTCTCATGGGGATGACAGATAAAGATGGAGAGCAGAAAACCATGAGAACCTTTTTAAGCCTCTGTTGAAATCAATTCATCCAACATGACTTTGGCAAAAGTAAGTGTGCAGTAGTGCTCAGTCACTCACTTATGTCTGACACTGAAACCCCATGAACTGTAACCCACCAGGCTCCTCTGTCCATGCTATTTTCCAGGCAAGAATACTGGAGTGGGTTGCCATTGCTTCCTCCAGGGTATCTTCCCCACTCAGGAACTGAACGTGAGTCTCTTGCATTTCCTGCTTTGGCAGGAGGATTCTTTACCACTGAGCCACCTGGGAAGGCCCCATCAAAATAAGTGACATAGTCTCAAACTGGGCTGGTAATTTGCCAGACCCCCAAGGTAAAATCCCCTTCATGGATTATAGCCTTGCTTTGGCAGAGATGGCTTGTGTCACTACATGAAGCTATAAGCCATGCATCCGAGATGGATGGGTCACAGTGAAGAGTTCTGGCAAAATGTAGTACACTGGAGAAGGAAACGGCAATCTACTCCAGTATTCTTACCTGGAAAACCCCACAGACCGTATGAAAAAAGCAAAAAGATATGACACTGGAAGATGAGCCCCTCAGGTTGAAGGTATACAATATGCTACTCAGGAAGAGTGAAGGGCAATTAATAATGTGGCTCAGACGTTAAAGCATCTGCCTGAAATGCGGGAGACTCAAGTTCAATCCCTGGGTTGGGAAGATCCCCTGGAGAAGGAAATGGCAACCCGCTCCAGTACTCTTGCCTGGAAAATCCCATGGACGGAGGAGGCTGGTAGGCTACAGTCATTGGGGTTGCAAAGAGTCGGTCACAACTGAGCGACTGCACTTTTGCACAGTAAGAAAGAAGCAGTTTGGCCAAAGCAGGAATAAAGCTAATCTGTGGATGTGTCTGGTGATGAAAGTCCAATACTGTAAAGAACAATATTGGATAGGAACCTGGGATGTTAGGTCCATGAATCAAGGTAAACTGGAAATGGTCAAGCAAGAGATGGTAAGATTGAACATCAACATCTTAGGAATCAGTGAACTAAAATGGATGGGAAAGGGTGTATTTAACTCAGATGAGAATTATATCCACTCTTTTGGGCAAGAATCCCTTAGAAGAAACGGAGTAGCCCTCATAGTCAACAAAGGAGTTCAAAATGCAGTAATTGGGTCAATCTCAAAAATGACAGAATGATCTCAGTTCGTTTCTAAGGCAAACCATTCAACATCACAGTAACCCAAGTCTATGCCCCAATGGCTGATGTTAAAGACAGTGAAGTTGACTAGTTCTATGAAGACCTAGGATACCTTCTAGAACTAAGATCAAAAAAAGATGCCCTTTTCATCATAGGGGATTAGAAGGCAAAAGAAGGAAGTCAAGAGAAACCTGGAATAAGAGACAAGTTTGGCTTCGAAGTACAAAATGAAAGCAGGCAAAGGCTAACAGAGTCTTGTCAAGAGAAGACACTGGTCATAGCAAACACTCTTTCCAAACAATCCAGTGGACCAGTCTACACATGGTCATCAACAGATGGTCAATACTGAAATCAGATTGATTATGTTCTTTGTTGCCAAAGATGGAGAAGCTGTATACAATCAGTAAAAACAAAGCCTGGAGATGACTGTGGCTCCTTATTGCAAAATTCAGGCTAAAGTTGAAGACAGCAAGGAAAGCCACTAGGCCATTCAGGTAAGATCTAAATCAAATCCCTTATGATTATACAGTAGAGGTGACAAATAATTCAAGGGATTAGACCTGGTGGAAGAATGCCTGAAGAACTATGGACGGAAGTTTGTAACACTGTACAGGAGGCAATGCCAAAACCATCCCAAAGAAGAAGAAATGCAAGAAGGCAAAGTGGTTGTCTGAGGATGTGCTAAAAATAGCTGGGGAAAGAAGAGAAGTGAAAGGCTAGGGAGAAAGGGAAAGAAATACTCAACTGAATGCAGAGTTCCAGAGAATAGCAAAGAGAGATGAGAAAGACTTCTTGAGCAATGAACAAAACAAAACAAAACAAACAAACAAACAAACAAAAAAAAAAAAACAGAGAAAAATAATAGAAAGGGAAAGACTAAAGATCTCTTCAAGAAAACTGGAGATAAGGGAATATTTCAAGTAAAGATGGGCCTGATAAAGGACGGAAACACTGAAGATCTAACTGAAGCAAAAAATATTAAGAAGAGATGGCAAGAGTATGCAAAGGAACTATACCAGAAAGGTTTTAATGACCTAAAAAACCACCATGGTGTGGTCACTCACCTAGGGCCAGACATGCTGGAATGTGAAATCAAGTAGGCCTTAGGAAGCACTGTTATGAACAAAGTTAATGGAGGTAAAAGAATTCCAGCTGAATTATTCAAAATTCTAAAAGATGATGCTGTTAGAGTGCTGCACTCAGTAAATCAGCAAATTTGGAAAACCCAGCAGTGGCCACAGGAGTGGAAAATGTCAGTTTTTATTCCAACCTCAAAAAAGGGCAGTGCCAAAGAATGCTCAAACGACCTTACTATTGTGCTAATTTTACATGCCAGCAAGGTTATGCTCAAAATCCTTCAAGTTAGACTTCAGAAGTACATGAACCATGTAATTCCAGATGTACAAGCTGGGTTTAAAAGAAGTAGAGAAGACAGATCAAATTTCCAACATTCGTTGGATCATGAAGAAAGCAAGGGAGAAACAGAAAAACATCGACTTCTCCTTCATTGACTATGCTAGAGCCTTTGACTATGGATCACAATAAATTGTGGAAAATTCTCAAAGAAATGCTTGTACTAGAACACCTTACCTCTCTTCTGGGAAACATATATGTGGGTCAAGAAGCAACAGTAGGAATCAGACATGGAACAACTGCCTGGTGCAAATAGGGAAAGGAGTAAGAGACTGTATATTGTCACCCTGCATATTAAACTTACAAGCAGAGTACATCATGTGGAATGATGGGCTGGATGAAGCCCAAGCTGGAATGAAGACTGCTGGAGAAATATCCACAACCTGAGATGTGCAGATGATGCCATTGTAATGGCAGAAAGTGAAGAGGAACTAAAGAACCTCCTGATGAGGGTGAAAGAGGAGAGTGAAAAAGCTGGCTTAAAATTCAACAGTCAAAAAACTAAGATCATAGCTTCTGGTCCCCTCACTTCATAGCAAATAGATGTGGAAAAAGCAAAAGCAGTGACAGATTTTATTTTCTTGGTCTCCATAATCACTGAAGACAGTGACTGCAGACGTGACATTAAAAGACACTTGCTTCTTCAAAGTAAAGCTACAACAAACATAGACAGTGTACTAGAAAGCAGAGATACCATTTCACCAACAAAGGTCCGTATAGTCAAAGTCATGGTTTTTCCAGTAGTCACGTACAGATTTGAAAATAGGCCCATAAGAAGGCTGAGGAACTGATGCCTTTGAATTGTGGTTCTGGAGAAGACACTTGAGAGTCCTGTGGCCTGCAAAGAGATCAAGCCAGTTTATCCTAAAGGCAATCAAACATGAATAGTCAGTGGAAGGACTGATGCTGAAGCTGAAGCTCCAATACTTTGGCCAGCTGATGTGAAGAATCTGCTCATTGGAAAGACACTGATGCAGGGAAAGATTGAAGGCAAAAGGAGATGAGCGTGATGGAATATGAGATGGTTAGATAAATGGAGGACAGGAGAGCCTGGCATGCTGCAGTCCACGAGGTACCAAAGAGTCAAACATGACTCAGCAACATGAAAATTGCTAGAAATGCACTTGGAAAATGGTACTTGCTCAGTAAATGTCAGTTACTGTTGTTCTTGTCATTATTATTATTATTATTATGACTATTTTTAGCATTCATCCTTCTTGATCCAGAAGTCCATTAATTTATATCAAGTCTGTTATGTAACAAAATCTGTATGATATAAAAATACATGGATGAGGATGCTTCTTGTCAGAGTCTATAGTGACAATCCCTGGAAATAACCTCATTACCCATCAATACTATATGCCATGCATTCTCACTACTAAAAATGAGAGAAAACATACATACAGAGAAAGAAAATATATGCTGTTATTGAATAAGACACTTGCAGAAGACAATTTGCATTTGAGCAAAGAAATCCTTTTTCGGGTAGGTTTCTGTATGTTTTATTTCAGATAAAGATGAAATTTAGATTAGAAAATCATGGAGTGATACACATAGGTAATTGATGTTGGCTTCCTCACAGAATGAAAGCAGAAATCTGAAGACATTAAAAGTATACAGTATAGCAAAATGAGACAAACTGAGAGTGTAACATCAAACAAAATGCATAAAGTCACATAATTATGTTAAATGACATGAAACAAAGAAACTGAATTATGGGCAGATAACATTAGTTCATTTACAATTGTAATGTAATTAAATGTAAGGAGTTACATAAAATGATGTTCATGTATTTCATATGCTCTAATATTTATATCATTATAGTTGAATCTGAATATTAGACTTAAGATCTAATGATAATGACTCAAAAGTCTAATCTGACATGAATTAACAAGAAGACTTAACATGTTAAATAAAATACTCATGCCTTTGAATGTTTAGGCTTTAATGTAGACTCAGTTACAGGAAGCCATTCCAAACTTAAGAAACTAAAAACAACTCTATGAAAGAAAGAATGTCCACTTACTGTTTTTCAAGTGGGAGAGTATATGTTTTCTTGTCAATTTGGATGGAATAGGCGACCTATAGCAAAGGATTCAGAGAAAAAGTAATTATTAGATATTTCAAATCTCTGAAAGTCAAAAGTCCTAATTTTAAAAAATATGTACTCTTTAATATAAACAGGGATGATATTATGTATCAAAATTATATATACTGGAGAAGGAAATGACAACCAACTCCAGTATTCTTGTCTGTGAAATCACATGGACAGAGGAACCTGGCAGGCTACAGTCCATGGAGTCTCAAAACAGTCAGAAATGTCTAAGAGACTAAAAACAACAAAAACAAACTATATATCTTCACTTCTACAGAGATATACCATGACAGTTTTCTTCAATCTTGGAACATATGACAGAATTAATCATAATCCAAGTTACATAAAATCTAGGATTATAAATCTACTGCAAAAGTAAGAGCATTAAAGTCTCAAACAAATTTTTACTTAAAATGGTTGCATTTAGAAATGTTGAGTAAAATTTGAAGAAATTTGAGTTTTCTGATCTTTCCTTACTTTGCAGTTTCCAGAGAAAATAAAAGGAAAATTAAAGAATACAAAGCAAGTTCTTTTCTAAGATAAAATAAAATTCAACTAAAATCTGATGTTCACCTAAAGGCACCATTCAGAAAGCTAAAAGGCAGTTCTTCTACTAAAGGATGATATCTGGAATTCATATTCTATTGGCCAGTTCATATTTGTGTGAGTCTCACTTCTAACAGTGCATCTCTTCCTTCTCATTTTCCTTAGTCTATCTCACCAAATGTTCTGTTTTACCTTATCAGAAATCAACTTTTGACATTGGGAATCTGAGCTACTTCAGTTTATGTATTTTTTTCATTAATTCTACCTCTTTATTTAAGGAGAAAGTTTTAAGAATTTTAAGGTTATAGTTATTTTTCTATTTTTAAATTTCCAACCATTTATTGTCACCTATTTATTTGTGGATAGGAGTATATATTATGGTATTATATGAACTTCAGAGCATGACTTAAGTTTTTCTTTGCAATTTTTCATTCTCATTCATTGTTTATTATTTAATATTGATTACAGTTTATGATCTCTCCATCAACCCATGAACCATGTACAAATATATTTTTAAATTTTCAAATACACTTCTGAGTTTTTTTGTTAAGTTTTAACCTAACTGTACTGTTCCCAGATAATGAGTGCTGTACTATCCCTATAGGTTTTTCATTTATTTATGTATTTTCCTTGCTGTGATATTTCATTAAATGACATCATATATTCTTGAAAAGTATAAGTATTGTTCTTCAGAACCATTATTTACAATGGAGACAGAGCATACATGCAGCTTGGTTAGAAAAGTTCTTGGGGAGAGAGGTGGGGGTGTGCTCAGGATGGGGAACACGTGTACACCCGTGGCAGATTCATGTTGATGTATGGCAAAACTGACACAATATTGTAAAGAGATTAGCCTCCAATTAAAATAAATAAACATATTAAAAAAATTTTTTTAAGTTCTGTTTCTGGAAATAGTGACAAATTTGGATGTTTCTGACTCTTGGCTAAAACAAGGGCATTGAGACTTAAAATTGCTGCAGTTTATAGTACAACCCCCCCCCCCCCCCCCCCGCCCCCCGGCCAAGGTTAGCTTCTGTTGTGTTTCCCTAACTAGTTCAAAAAGGCTGGCTTGGTTACTTAAGAGGTCACTGAAAGCTTTGTAAGGAGTTCTCCCAAAGCCAAGATTCCTCCCATAAATCTTGTGATTTTTAAAGCCAGAGTCTCAACGTATTCCCAGAGCACAGGCTGACATGGAGCTAGCTCACTGGGGAAGCTTCCTGGATTCCTGATACATACTGAATTCTCTTTTTCTTGCTGCAACATAGCTTTTATCTTTATATAAAACCCTCATATGTGATATCCATAGAGTCCAGTGTGTCTAAACAAAGAGCAGAAAGGGGAAAACTTCATTGGGGTCACTTTATTCTTCAATAAAATGCTTATTTTTTCTTGTTCAAATGTTCCTTCCCCACATGAAGAATTTTAACACTGGCCAATCAACATGTGAGAAAAAATTTAAAGATCTGTCTATGGAAATGCATTTGAAAATTTCTCTCTGCTGTGCCATCAGTTTTCATGTTATATATGCTGATGACATTGTATTAAATTCATAGAAATTTAGAAGCATTATATGTTCCTTGAGAAATGAATATTTTAAAGCAAGGGATGCTTATCTCATAATATTGGGTGTGTATATGTGTGTGTGTTTGCATGTGTGTGTGTACCAAATGCTCTTTTTTTCCTGCTATTATCATGGAACCTTGGACTGCAAAGAGATTCAACCAGTCCATTCTAAAGGAGATCAGCCCTGGGATTTCTTTGGAAGAAATGATGCTAAAGCTGAAACTCCAGTACTTTGGCCACCTCATGCAAAGAGTTGACTCATTGGAAAAGACTCTGATGCTGGGAGGGATTGGGGGCAAGAGGAGAAGGGGACGACAGAGGATGAGATGGCTGGATGGCATCACTGACTCGATGGACATGAGTCTGAGTGAACTCCGGGAGTTGGTGATGGACAGGGAGGCCTGGCATGCTGTGATTCATGGGGTCGCAAAGAGTCGGACACGACTGAGTGACTGATCTGATCTGATCATGGAACCTCATGCTTTCTTTTGGAAGCATTTTCCCAGTGTACATTATACTCTCCTGAACATTTCAGTGTCTCCCGATGATCATTTTGGGGGATGTTATAGCTTTTATAAATATATAATCTCTGGTGTTTCTTGATGCCACAAAGTGAGCCAGTCAGAAGTAAACCACTCCGTCGATAAAACCTACTCCAATGTCTAACACAGTTTTTCATTTAACAAAAATTTGAGTACATTCTTCTCAGATCTTGCTACTGGGGTTGTAATTGGATTCCTACCCCATTCTTATGTTTTTACATCAACACTTTTGCCTTCTGGAAAACAAAGTGTCCTATCCAAAGCTGTTAGTTCTTATTAAAAGAGAAGTCAAAACCAGAAACAGACTGACAACTAATCAAAATGATTCAAACAGTTGATATACAGATGCGCAATCTCTTGTTAAGGCTTAGATGAAAAACACCCGTTAGACGTGAAGCATTCATTGAGGGTGTTCACTAGAGCAAAGATAAGAAGATTGAAGAGGAGACCTGGAGAGGCCTCAGGTCAATAGGCATCACTATTTTTGTGAAAAAGAGTAAAACATAATGCAACTATTCTGGTAGACATTTTGCATTATTTATCAACAACTTTTTACAGTGGTTTGACCCTTGATTCTATTGAGATGACTATTCAGGAAGGTTTATGAAACTATTCATAAACCTTCAAATAAACCTTCAGTCACTCAGCTGTGTCCGACTCTTTGAGACCCCATGAACAGCACACCAGGCCTCCCTGTCCATCACCAACTCCTGGAGTTCACTGAAACCCATCCATTGAGTCGGTGAGGCCATCCAACCATCTCAACCTCTGTCGTTGCCATCTCCTCCTGCCCTCATCTTCCCCAGCATCAGGGTCTTTTCAAATGAGTCAGCTCTTCGCATTAGGTGGCCAAAGTACTGGAGTTTCAGCTTCACATTAGTCCTTCCAATGAACAGCCAGGACTGCTGTCCTTTAGGATGGACTGGTTGGATCTCTTTGCAGTCCAAGGGACTCTCAAGAGTCTTTTCCAACACCACAGTTCAAAAGCATTAATTCTTCAGCATTCAGCTTTCTTCTCAGTCCAACTCTCACATCCATACATGACCACAGGAAAAACCATAGCCTTGACTAGATGGACCTTTATTGACAAAGTAATGTCTCTGCTTTTTAATATGCTGTCTATGTTGGTCATAACTTTCCTTCCAAGGAGTGTCTTTTAATTTCATGGCTGCAATAACCATCTGCAGTGATTTTGGAGCCCTAAAAAACAAAGCCAGCCACTGTTTCCACTGTTTCCCCATTTCCCATGAAGTGATGGGACCAGATGCCATGGTCTTAGTTTTCTGAATGTTGAGCTTTAAGCCAACTTTTTCACTAGAAGTCACTGTCATCAAGAGGCTTTTTAGTTCTTCTTCACTTTCTGCCATAAAGGTGGTGTCATCTGCGTATCTGAGGTGATTGATATTTCTCCTGGCAATCTTGATTCCAGCTTGTGCTTCATCCAGTGCAGTGTTTCTCATGATGTACTCTGCATGTAAGTTAAATAAGCAGGGTGACAATATACAGCCTTAACGTACTCCTTTTCCTATTTGGAACCAGTGCATTGTTACATGTCCAGTTCTAACTGTTGCTTCTTGATCTGCATACAGGTTTCTCAAGAGGCAGGTCAGGTGGTCTGGTATTCCCATCTCTTTCAGAATTTTCCAGTTTATTGTGATCCACATAGTCAAAGGCTTTGGCATAGTCAATAAAGCAGAAATAGATGTTTTTCTTGAATGCTCTTCCTTTTTTGATGATCCAATGGATGTTGGCAATTTGATCTTTGGTTCCTCTGCCTTTTCTAAAACCGGCTTAAAAATCTGGAAGTTCACGGTTCATGTATTGCTGAAGCCTGGCTTGGAGAATTTTGAGCATTAATCTACTAGCATGTGAGATGAGTGCAATTGTGAGGTAGTTTGAGCATTCTTTGACATTGCCTTTCTTTGGGATTGGAATGAAAACTGACCTTTTCCAGTGCTGTGGCCATTGCCGAGTTTTCCAAGTTTGCTAGCATATTGAGTTCAGCACTTTGACAGCATCATCTTTCAAGATTTGAAATAGCTCAACTGGAATTCCATCACCTCCACTAGCTTTGATCATAGTGATGCCTCCTAAGGCCCACTTGACTTCACATTCCAGGATGTCTGGTTCTAGGTGAGTGATCACACCATCGTGATTATCTGGGTCGTGAAGATCTTTTTTGCATAGTTCTGTCTATTCTTGCCAGCTCTTAATATCTTCTACTTCTGCTAGGTCCATACTATTTCTGTCCTCTATTGAGCCCATCTTTGCCTGAAATGTTCCCTTGGTATCTCTAATTTTCTTGAAGAGATCTCTAGTCTTACCCATTCTGTTCTTTTCCTCTATTTCTTTGCATTGATCACTGAGGATGACTTTCTTATCCCTCCTTGCTATTCTTTGGAACTCTGTATTAAGGTGCTTATATCTTTCCTTTTCTCCTCCGCTTTTCACTTTTCTTCTTTCACAGCTATTTGTAAGGCCTCCTCAGACAACCATTTTGCCCTTCTGCATTTCTTTTTCAGAAAGAATGAAGTGATGGAGCCATACCAAAAACAACACTCAGTTGTGGATGTGACTGGTGATGGAAGGAAGGTCCGATGCTGTAAAGAGCAACATTGCATTAGAACCTGGAATGTTAGGTCCATGAATCAAGGCAAATTGGAAGTGGTCAAACAGGAGATCCAAGAGTGAATGTTGAAATTCTAGGAATCAGCAAACTAAAATGGACTGGAATGGGTGTATTTAACTCAGAAGACCATTATATCTACTAATGTGGGCAGGAATCCCTTAGAAGAAATGGAGGAGCCATCATAGTCAACAAAAGAGTCTGAAATGCAGTACTTGCATACACTCTCAAAAACGACACAATGATCTCTGTTCGTTTCCATGACAAACAATATCAGCAAAATCTAAGTCTATGCCCCGACCAGTAACTCTGAAGAAGCTGAAGTTGAATGGTTCTATGAAGACATACAAGACCTTTTAAAACTAACACCCCAAAAAGATGTCCTTTTCATTATAGGGGACTGGAATGCAAAAGTAGGAAGTCAAGAAACACCTGGAGTAACAGGCAAATTTGGCCTTGGAGTAGAGTATGAAGCAGGGCAAAGGCTAATAGAGTTTTGCCAAGGGAACACACTGGTCATAGCAAACACCCTCTTCCAACAACACGAGAAGACTTTACACATGGACATCACCAGATGGCCAACACCGACATCAGACTGATTATATTCTTTGCAGTCAAAGATGCAGAAGCTCTATACAGTCAGCAAAAACAAGACCGTGAGCTGACTATGGCTCAGATCATGAACTCCTTATTTACATATTCAGACCTAAATTGAAGAAAGTGGGGGAAACCACTAGACCATTCAGGTATGACCTAAATCAAATGCCTTATGATTACACAGTGGAAGTGAAAAATAGATTTAAGGGACTAGGTTTGATAGACAGAGTGCCTAATGAACTATGGACAGAGGTTTGTGACATTGTACAGGAGACAGGGATCAAGACCATCCCCATGGGAAAAAAAGAAATGAAACTATTTAGCCATCTATAATTTGAAACATTTTATGATGTTACATATAAGATACCCTACAGTTAAGAAAAATAATAACTGGGCTGTTACTAATAATCATAAAATTAACTCCTAAGTCTACCCATAAAAGAAAAATCCAACTACAACTCTCATACACGCTCATTAAAAATTTATGTGAGCGTGTGTATGCATGTCTCTAAAACTTCCTTCAAATTTACTGCCTTTAGAAAGTGAGATAGCCATTCCCTTTCTTAACAAGTCTCTGCACTGCCTAGATTTCATTTTACAACGTACATAAGGGACACACTTTACCATGTTAGTCAGACCAAAAATAACATTCATTTTTGCAAACATATCCATATGCACATATATGTTAAATACAGGCATGAAGATATTATGTATATACTGTTATCTTAAAATCATGCTACAAGTTAAATATTTGTATGGCTTCATTTACATACAAGATATATTTAAAAAGAAAATTTAGTAGACCATAGACTCCTTTTTGTGTGATACGAATTCAAGGCATCTCTTTTCTTTGTATCTGTATTTTAAAATTGTTTCATAAGGTTTATATTTACTTGAGAAATGAAAAGAAAGCACTTGTTCTCCTCAGACAAAAGGTCTCTTGAACACAATCTTGGTAGAACACAAAATGTCATGAAGGCATGCATCGACTGGGGTCTTGCATTCCAGTAAAAATAAAACACTCTTTTATTTTAAAGTGATTTGTTAATTACATGCGTTTCTGAAATACTGCCATCTTTGGTGTTTGTCTCAATCTTCCGTGGCACTGTAATTTGTAGACGTGCTGTTTCAGAGTCTGCAGTAAGGAAAACAAGAGTGAGCATTCCCCAGGGCATGACCGCATCCTTTCTTACTTGTCCTCTCCTATCACATCACTTGTGGATCTTCCAAGCCCCAGTGCGCACGCACCCAAGCACGCACACACACACACACACACACACCCCCCAAAATATCATGCTGTGTAGGGTTTTAAGGAGGGGTCCCCTGGACCCCATCCAGGATCCTCTCCCTACCTCCACCCCTACCCCGTCTACCTAGAAGACCTGTATCCCCGTCTGGGCGTGAGAGACAACTATCCCATTCCTGCTCTGAGTCCTCCGACCAGCGGGCCTGGCAGAACCCTGAAAATGGGCAGGATTCCAATCAAACCCGGGCTCCCCCAGCCTGACCTGGGCTTCTGCGGCCAGGAGGGCAACGGCCTCCACCCCTGCGCCAAGGGACACTGTGATTATGGGGCCCCCTCCTATCCGGTAGGGTCCTCACTTACGATGGCCCGCGGAGGCCAGCTGGCCCAGCCCTGTGAGGAGTAGCAGGAGAGATAACATTGCGTGGCCGGCCTGCCTCAGGGAAGGCGGTTGACTGGACCTGGCTCGCGAGGTTCGCCAAGCGTGGAGGGGATTGGGCACTGGGGTCTCGGAGGGGCGGGGCTGGGCTGGGGCTGAGGGGCGTGACTGGGGCTGAGGGGAGAAGCTAGAGGGCAGAGAGAAGGGGCGGGGCTGGAGGGTGGGGTTGGAGAAGGGCAGGGCTGGAGGGTAGAGAGGAGAAGCGGGGCTAGAGCTGCGAGGGGAGGTTTGGGGCGGGGGGCGGGGTGGGGGGAATGGAACAGGTTTTGGCCGGTTGAGGCTAAAAGGCGAAGTGTGGTCTGAGGCAGGATTTTATTTTGTCTCTGAGTTCCCTCGAACTCTTTTCGGACTTCATGGCGTATAGCCTGCTAAGCTCCAGTGTCCATCGATTTCCCTGGCAAGAATACTGGAGTGGATTGCGATTTCCTTGTTCAGAGCATCTTATGGGACCCAGGGATGGAGCCCAGGTCTCCTGCATTGGCAGTCGGATTCTTTACCACTGAACCAACTTTGAAAACTATGATTGAAATAGATGGCTGCTGCTGCTGCTAAGTCACTTCAGTTGTGTCCGACTCTGTGCGACCCCATAGACGGCAGCCCACCAGGCTCCCCTGTCCCTGGGATTCTCCAGGCAAGAACATTGGAGTGGGTTGCCATTTCCTTCTCCAATGCATGAAAGTGAAAAGTGAAAGTGAAGTCGCTCAGTCGTGTCCGACCCTCAGTGACCCCATGGATTGCAGCCTACCAGGCTCCTCCGTCCATGGGATTTTCCAGGCAAGAGTACTGGAGTGGGATGCCATTGCCTTCTCCAAATAAATGGCTACAAAGCCCTTAAGAAAAACATTCCTGGAATGTGAAACTGGCAAGGGTTTCAATATATTCTCAAAAAGAGTTGCATGGAAGAAGCACAAGCTGGAATCAAGATTGCCAGGAGAGACATCAATAACCTCAGATATGCAGATGACACCACCCTTATGGCAGAAAGTGAAAAGGAACTAAAAAGCCTCTTGATGAAAGTGAAAGAGGAGAGTGAAAAAGTTGGCTTAAAGCTCAACATTCAGAAAACGAAGATCATGGCATCTGGTCCTATCACTTCATGGGAAATAGATGGGGAAACAGTGGAAACAGTGTCAGACTTTATTTTTGGGGGCTCCAAAATCACTGCAGATGGTGACTGCAGCCATGAAATTAAAAGATGCTTGCTTCTTGGAAGGAAAGTTATGACCAACCTAGATAGCATATTGAAAAGCAGAGACATTACTTTGCCAACAAAGGTCCATCTAGTCAAGGCTATGGTTTTTCCAGTAGTCATGTATGGATGTGAGAGCTGGACTGTGAAGAAATCTGAGTGCCGAAGAATTGATGCTTTTGAACTGTGGTATTGGAGAAGACTCTTGAGAGTCCCTTGGACTGCAAGAAGATCCAACCAGTGCATCCTAAAGGAGATCAGTCCAGAATGTTCATTGGAAGGACTGATGCTGAGGCTGAAACTCTGATACTTTGGCCACCTCATGTGGAGAACTGACTCATTTGGAAAGACCCTGATGCTGGGAAAGATTGAAGATGGGAGGAGAAGATGAAGATAGAGGATAAGATGGTTCAATGGCATCACCGACTCAATGGACATGAGTTTGGATAAACTCTGGGAGTTGCTGATGGACAGGGAGGCCTGGCATGCTGCAGTCCATGGAGTCACAAAGAGTCTGACACTACTGTGCGACTGAACTGAACTGAACTCAACAGCTTCTCCATCTTTGGCTGCAAAGAAGATAATCAGTCTGATTTCAGTGTTGACCAACTGGTGATGTCCATGTATAGAGTCATCTGTTGGATTGTTTGGAAAGAATGTTTGCTATGACCAGTGTTTTCTCTTGACAAGACTCTGTTAGTCTTTGCCCTGTTTCCTTTTGTACTCCAAGGCCAAGCTTGCCTGTTATTTTGGGTATCTCTTGACTTCCTACTTTTGCATTCCCATCCCCTGTGATGAAAAGGCATCTTTTTTGATATTAGTTCTAGAAGGTGTTTTAGGTCTTCAGAGAACCAGTCAACTTCAGCTCCTTCAGCATCAGCTATTTGCGGCACACATTTGTATTGCTTTAATGTCGAATGGTTTGCTTTGGAAATGAACCAAGATCATCCTTTTGTTTTTGAGACTGCACCCAATTACTGCATTTTGGTGTTCTTTGTTGACTCTGAGGGCTATCCATTTCTTCTAGAGATTCTTACCTATAGTATTAGATATAATGGTCATCTGAATTAAGCTCACCCATTCCTGCCTGTTTTAGCTCACTGATTCTTAACCTGTGGATGTTCAGTGTTGCCATCTCCTGCTTGACTATGTCAGTTTACCTTGATTCGTGGACCTAACTTTCCAGGTTCCTTATATATTATTGTTATTTACAGCACTTGACTTTATTTTCACTACCAGGCACATCCATAGCTGAGCATCATTCCCATTTTAGCCCAGCTGCTTCATTCTTACTGGAGCTATTAATAATTGCCCTTCTCTCTTCCTCGGTAGCATATTGGACACCTTTTGACCCACAGAGGGGCTCATATTCTGGTTGTGTATCTGTTTGCCTTTTTATACAGCCCACGGGGTTTTCCAGGCAAGAATACTGGAGTAGGTTGCCATTTCCTTCTCCAGTGTACCATGTTTTGTCAGATCTCTTCACTATGACACATCCATCTTGGGTGGTCCGGTGCAGCATGACTCATAGCTTCATTGAGTAACACAAGCCACTGTGCTTGGACAAGGGTATGACTCATGAAGTGGATTTTACCTTGAGGGCCTGGTAAATTACTAGCCCAGTTTGGAACCATGTGACTTATTTTTGATAAGGGCTTCCCAGGTGGCTTGGTGGTAAAGGAAACTTCTGTCAATGCAGGAGATGCAGGAGACACGGGTTTGATCCCTGGAGTGGGAAGATACCTGGAGAAGTAAATGGCAACCCACTCCAGTATTCTTGCCTAGAAAATATGACAGACAGTGGCACGAGGTGGGGTACAGCTCATGGGGTCGCAAAGAGTTGGACATAACTGAGTGATACACTCTTTCCAGAGTGATGTTGGCTGACTTAATTCCTGTGGAGGCTTAAAAAAGGTCTCAGACTTTCCTGCTCTCCATCTTGTTTGCCTGTCATCCCCATGAGAATATGCTTGGGCTAAACTTGCTGGAAGGTTAAACACAATTGAACCATAGCCAAGGTGCTCTCTTTATCACTACATCAGCCAACATTCAGCTAAATCCTGTACCCCTGAGCAAACCTGGCAGCACTTAGCAGAGTTGTCATGGCTACTGCCTATGACCCTAAAGTGTGAGCAGTAGATGCTGTTTTATTGTATGTGGTATGGTTTGTGTCTATTGCTTATGCAACATTTTGCATAATGTCATTTTTTGCAATCCATTCATATTGATGTGGGCTAAATGGGTTTGATTTTTAAAATGCTTATTTAGTCATCAAATGAATATATCTCACAAGTTATTTGTTCTCCCTTATTTACAGCAAGAGCAGTACTCTTGTGGACTTCCTAGGTCCTAGTGAAATTGTTGATGTCCAGTCGCTCAGTCATGTCCAACTCTTTGCAGCCCCATGGACTGCAGCACGCCAGGTTTCTCTGTCCTTCACCATCTCCCAGAGCTTGCTCAACCTTGTGTTCATTGAGTCAGTGATGCCATCCAACCATCTCATCCTCTGTTGTCCCTTTCTCCTCCTGCCTTCAATCTTTCCCAGCATCAGGGTCTTTTCTAATGAGTCAGCTCTTTCATCAGGTGGCCAAAGTATTGGAGCTTCAGCTTCAGCATCAGTCCTTCCAATGAATATTCAGGATTGATTTCCTTTAGGATTGATTGGTTTGATCTCCTTGCAGTTCAAAGGACTCTCGTCTTTTCCAACACCACAGCTCAAAAACATCAACTCTTCAGCGTTCAGCCTTCTTTATGGTTCAACTCTCACATCCATACATGACTACTGGAAAAACCATACCTTTGACTAGGTGGACTTTTGTGGGCAATGTCTCTACTTTTTAATATGCTGTCTAGGTTGGTCATAGCTTTTCTTCCAAGGAGTGTCTTTTAATTTTGTGGCTGCAGTCACCATCTGCAGTGATGTTGAAGCTGAAGAAAATAAAATCTGTCACTGTTTCCCAGTGAAATTGATAGATTATAAATAAGAAAATTCTCAAGTGCTATATACTGCTTCAAAACCCTTATAACCATTTTTTATTCATGCCAACAGTTTAAAACCATGTTTGTTTTCTACGTTCTCAACCAAATGAGTATCTTTACTCATTTTTGTTAGTAAATAACAAATGCTGTTTTATTGTTGTTTTAATATGCATTCCTCTGGTTATTAATACACAGTATCTTTCCCAGTGTTTACCTACTGTTCTCTTTGACTTGCTTCTCCTAAACTTTTAGGATGATTAGTTTTTATTCATTTATTTTGAATTTATTTTCTATCTGTGGCTTTATCTTTCTGTGTTTCTATTTTTTGTTCCATGATCATTTTGTAGGAAGGTTAGTTTTCTGTAGATATTAACACTTTATGTCTTCTGTATGTTGCAAAAATCCCACATAGACCCTTGTTTTCTTCCTTTTTTTGGAGATTTATTGCTAAAAAGGTACATTTTCACATAATTATTATATTTATATTTTCTCTCCTAGTTTCTCACATTCTTTTCTTGTTTCTCTCAGATCCTGAAGAGATAGCAACTCTATATTTTAAAATTCTTTTTCCTTTTAAGATGTAAATCCACTGCTTTCTGTTTATTTTCCAACTTTTTTGAAGCATTTTTCTTTTTTTTCTTTTTATTGAAAGTTTCTGCTGACTCAGGTATTGTTTAGTTAGAATATTTTCAGATTATTTTCTTCAGAGGGAATATGCAGATGGCCTGCTTCCCCAGTCGCAGATCTGCAAATGTGTTTTTGTTCTCGTAATCGAATAACATTTTGGCAATGTGCAGAATTTGTGAGTCATATTTCTTTTCTATAAATTTTTTCAATTTGATACAGTCTATTTTAAGTTTTTCAGTATGTTTTCTGCGTGTGGGTGACATGTGAGTTTCAGTGTATGTGTGTGTATATTACATTAAGACTTTCTGGTATATCCCAAGTCCCTTAATGTTTTCATTTTAATTTTCAGCCCATATACATTATTTTCTCCTGTGGGGAATTTATGCTTTCATCCTGCACCTTATTTCTCTGTGCTCTATATCATAGTTTATTCATAACTATGATCAAATCTTTATTTTTTGATGTGCATTTTGCCAGCATTTTCCCTCTTTATTGGCTAGACCTATAATTCTGTTCATAGTAATCAAATTCTGTTGGATATGTTTATTGGAATCTTAAATATTAACCATCTGCCAATGCAGGAGGCATAAGAGTTGTGAGTTTGATCCCTGGTTCAGGAAGATACTCTGGAGGAGGGCTTGGCAACCCACTGCAGGATTCTTGCCTGGAGAACCCCATGGACTGAGGAGCCTGCCAGAGTAAGTCTATGGGCTTGCAAAGAGCTGGACAGGACTAAAGCAATTTAGCACACCCGTGTGCAAGTTCATGGAAAAAGCTAATGAAAGAAGCATGGATTCTGTCTGTTATTTATTAATCTTTGGCTGGTTATTAGCAAATCATAACAAAGAGATTTATGCCATGAGATGTGTTGATGGTTGAACTATAAAAGAAAACTTTGCTGTGGGAATCTGGAAGTCCTGGGTTTTATTAGACATCAGTTTGTGTCATTACAGTGCTCACACTTGTATCTGGTTGTTCTGGTTCCTGTTTCCTCTTATATACATAATATGCTATCAGAAAGAAAGCTAGACAATGGGGAGATGAACCCATTTAATTTTTGCATACTTAAGCTTATAAAGTGGAAAGTATAGTTTTTAAATTTCAAGACTCTGGAAGTTACATTTATTAATGCTATTATTACAACAAAGTGTTATTATTGTGGTTGAATTAGGTCATTTTTAGACTCTCATTTCCTGGTATATTCATACAAATCTGGATGGATGTTGCTATAAAGGTAGGTTTATCTCCATGTTATGAAGATTTTTATTTTTATGTGGTGATGGTGACATTGGTGAGAAGAAGAAGCGTGCTTTATTTTGTTTATTTTTTAATTGTAAGATTATTGCTTTACAATATTGTCATACATCAATATGAATTAGCCATAGGTACATACTTCCCCTTCCTCTTGAACCTCCCTCACACCTTCCACCACATCCACCCCTCTAGGTTGTCACAGAGTACTGGGTTTGACCTCCCTGTGTCATACAGTAAATTCCCACTGGATATTCAGTTTACATATGGTAAGGTATATGTGTCAATGCTCCACTCCCAATTCTTCCCATTCTCTCCTTCCCTTACTGTGTCCACAAGTCTGTTATCTATGACTCTGTCTCCATCACTGCCCTGCAAATAGGCTTCTCAGTACCATCCTTATAGATTCCATAAATATATATGATATTTTTCTCTTTCTGACTTACATCACTGTGTATAATAAGCTCTAGATTCATCCACCTCATTAGAACTGACTCAGATGCATTCCTTTTTATGGCTGAGTGATAGTTCATTATATATATGTACCATAACTTCTTTATCCAATCATCTATCAATAGACAATAGACATTTAGTTTGCATCTATGTCCTAGCTATAGTAAATAGTGTTGCAATAAACATTGGGGTACATTTGTCTTTTTCAGTTATGGTTTCCTCAGGGTACATGCCCTGTAGTGGCATTGTTGGGTCATATATTTCTTTTAGTCCTAGTTGTTAAAAGAATCTCCATACTGTTCTCCATAGTGAATGTATCAATTTACATTCCCATCAACAGTGCAAAAGGATTCCCTTTTCTCCACACCCTTTCCAACATCTATTGTTTGTTGGTATTTTGATGGTGGCCTTTCTGACAGGTGTGAGGTGATACAGCATGATAGATTTGATTTGCATTTCTCAATCCAATCAGTCCATTCTAAGGGAGATCAGCCCTGGGTGTTCTATGGAAGGAATGATGCAAAAGCTGAAACTCCAGTACTTTGGCCACCTCATGCTAAGAGTTGTCTCATTGGAAAAGACCCTGATGCTGGGAGGGATTGGGGGCAGGAAGAGAAGGGGACGACAGAGAATGAGATGGCTGGATGGTATCACTGACTCGATGGAAGTGAGTTTGAGTGAACTCAGGGAGTTGGTGATGGACAGGGAGGCCTGGCGTGCTGCGATTCATGGGGTCGCAAAGAGTCGGACATGACTGAGCGACTGAACTGAATGAACCTGGTGGGCTGCAGTCCAGGGGGTCGCTGGGAATCGGACATGACTGAGTGACTTCACTTTTACTTTTCATTTTCATGCATTGGAGAAGGAAATGGCAACCCACTCCAGTATTCTTGCCTGGGGAATCCCAGGAATCAGGGAGCCTGGTGGGCTGCCGTCTATGGGGTCACACAGAGTCGGACACGACTGAAGTGACTTAGCAGCGGCAGCAATGAGTGATGATGAATATCTTTATTGTGTGTTTATTAGCCATCTGTATATCTTCTTTAGAAATGTCTGTTTAGATCTTCTGCCTATTTTTTGATTGAGTTGTTAATTTTTCTGATTTTGAGTTACATGAGCTGCTTGTATATATTGGAGATTAATCCTTTGTCAGTTCTTTAATTTGCTATTATTTTCACCCATTCTGAGAGGTATTTTTTCATCTTGTTTATTGTTTCCTTTTCTGTGGAAAGCTTTTAAGTTTAGTTAGGTTTCATTTCTTTTTGTTTTTATTTACATTACTCTAGGTGGTGGGTCATAGAGGACCTTGCTGTGATTTATGTCAAGGAGTGTTCCTCTAAGAATTCTATAATTTCTTGTCTTACATTTAGGTCTTTAATCCATTTGCAGTTTATCTGTGTATACGGTGTTAGGAAGTTTTACATGTAGTTGTCCAGTTTTCCCAGCACCGCTTATTGAAGAAGCTATTTTCTCCATTGTATATTCTTGTCTTTGTCAAAGATAAGGTGCCCATAGGTGTGTGGGTTTATCTGTATGCATTCTATCTTGTTCCATTGGTCTATATTTCTGTTTCTGTGCCAGTACTAAATTGTCTTGATGATTATGGTTTTGTAGTATAACCTGAAGTCAGGAAGATTAATCCCACCAGCCCCATTCTTTCTCAAGATTGCTTTTACTATTCGGGTTCTTTTGTGTTTCCATGCAAATTGTGATTTTTTGTTCTAGTTCTGTGAAAAATATCATTATTAGTTTGATAGGGATTGTGTGGAATCTATAGATTACTTTGGGTAGAATAGTCATTTTCACATTATTGATTCTTCCAATCTAAGAACATGGTATATCTCTTCATCTGTTTGTGTCATCTTGATTTCTTTCATTAGTATCTTATAGTTTTCCACATACAGGTCTTTCGTCCCTTTCAGTTCAGTTCAGTCGCTCAGTCATGTCCGACTCTTTGCTACCCGATGGACTGCAGCACGCCAGGCCTCCCTGTCCATCGCCAGGCCCCGGAGTTTAGTCAAACTCATGTCCATTGAGTCAGTGATGCCATCCAACCATCTCATCCTCTGTCGTCCCCTTCTCCTCCTGCCTTAAATCTTTCCTGGCATCAGGGTCTTTTCAAATGAGATAGTTCTTCGCATCAGGTGGCCAAAGTATTGGAGTTTTCCTTCTTTTGCAATTTTGTGAAAGAGTTGGAACAGGACATGTGTTACCTGTTCACTAAACTCTTGGTAGAATTTACCTGTTTAAGCCATCTAGCTCTGGGCTTTTGTTTGTTGGAAGATTTTTGATTACAGTTTCAATTTCTGTGCTTGTTATGGGTCTGTAAACACTTTCTGTTTCTTCCTGGTTCATTTTTGGAAGGTTCTAATTCTCTAAGAATTTGTCCATTTCTTCTGGGTTATTTGATTTGCATATCGTTTCTCATAGTAGGCTCTTTTGATCCTTTGTATTTCTGTGTTGTCTGTTGTAACTCTTCTTTTTTCATTTCTAATTTTATTAATTTGAGGTTTTTGCCTTGTTTTCTTGATGAGTCTGGCTCATGGTTTGTCCATTTTGTTTATCTTCTCAGAGAATCATCTTTTAGTTTTATTGATCTTTGCTATTGTCTCCTTCTTTTCTTTTCCATTTATTTCCACTCTGATCTTTGTGATTTCTTTCCTTATACTAACTTTGGGGGATTTTTTTGTTCTTTTTTTCTAGTGGTTTTAGGTGTAAGGTTGTTTATTTAATGATTCTCTTGTTTCTTGAGGTTGTCTTGTATTGCTTATAGCAATAAATAAACTTTCCTCTTAGCACTTTTACTGAATCCCATAGGTTTTGAGTTGTCATGTTTTTATTGTCATTTGTCATTTCAGAAGCCTGCTTCATACTTGTCCAAATTATCAGGCAAGTAGACTGACACAAACCCAAACTTAAAGTTGCATTTGCTATGAAAGCATATTGAATAGAATGAGTGTTTTACATTTGAAATTCAGGAATTGCTTACCTGAAAAGATCATTTACATTATCTGGAAGTAGGGGTGGGAGTTTGAGAGAAAAAAAAAAAAGAATGAGAAAAGGAACTGAGACGTCACTAAACACAGTTAGAAGTTTTGATGAAGGTACTATAGGACCTGAGCAGTGGAAAGGACAGTGGAAATCACCTCACAGAAAGAGAACAGGAAGGTGAAGTGGAAAAAGTATTTAAGCAAATGAAAAACACAGGATTTTGAATTCTATCTCCAAGTGTGATGGGAGTCAAGAAATGTTTAAAAGTATGTGAAGTTGGCTTTAGTCTAAGTTATGTATTTGGTCAGAATAGATGATGGGGAAGATACAAACGTGAATGTTTGGTCAGATTTTGTTGCTGTGCTGCAGTTGAGAGGGAATGAAATTTAAAATATGGTAACTGGTACAACATTCATCTTTTTTACCATCTACAAATGGAAAGCAGGATAAAATCCACAAGACATTTGGTTTCAGACTTTTGACAATTTAAAAAATAGTCAGGGATTCTCCTTCTTATATAAAGAAATCACAAAAGGTGAGTCTCACATTGAAGTTGGTCCTCAGATTGAGAATAATGTCATAACTATAGCCCAAGAGTGGAACAACAGAACTCCTTATGAGTTTGGATTTAATAGTTTTTGAGTTAGAAGTTCTGAAGCAGCTGGAACTTGCAGGGCACAGGACTGGAGATAAAGAAGGGCTATGTATCAGTGTATATTTTTTCAAGGAATGTGAGTTGTCCTGTTTTCCCTGACTGAGTATTAAACTGCATATGTGGTGGGTAAAATTCTGTTGAAGAGTTGAAATGGAGATAATGCTGCCTATGAAACAGTGTTGAGAGATGTTAGATTTTCATCCAGGCAGTGTAGAGTGATGTTGCTAACACCCCAGGCATTCAGCTGAGACAGAAAGGCTGTCTTTGGAGGAAGGATCAAGCTCTAGGTTAGGAGACACTCTTTATTAGCCACACTCCCCACCTAAAGCCTAAAATCCAGCAGGGAGAGCTGGATTTAACCAGCATATTATGTTTTAACCAGCATAAAGGGTTAAAACATAATAGAGGAAGAAAATAATGCAAAAAGTTCAGAAATCAATGAGATAAAAAAGGGACAATGAATGGAATATGTAAAGCTGTGAATTTAGTTATTTATGAGGACTGATACAATCAGTGACCCCTGGTAAGTCTTATCTGCTGCTGCTGCTGCTAAGTCACTTCAGTTGTGTCTGACTCTGTATGACCCCATAGACGGCAGCCCACCAGGCTCCGCCGTCCCTGAGATTCTCCAGGCAAGAACACTGGAGTGGGTTGCCATTTCCTTCTCCAATGCATGAAAGTAAAAAGTGAAAGTGAAGTCGCTCAGTCGTGTCCGACCCTCAGCGACTCCATGGATTGCAGCCTACCAGGCTCCTCCGTCCACGGGATTTTCCAGGCAGGAGTACTGGAGTGGGGTGCCATTGCCTTCTCCGAAGTCTTATCTAGACAGAAACAAATTCCACCAATATTAGGGGTGAAAGAACATATTACTAATCATGTAGAAAATAAAACAATAGGTTGCAGCATTACTAAAGCCCTATGCCAGTAAATTTGATTATTTAGATTAAATGGACAGCTTCCTTGAAAACTATAACTTATTAAGATTGAGAGAAGTAATAGAAAATCTCAGCCGCATGAAATCTATTTTTAAAAACATGGAATTTCTCAATAACCACTTTCCTATAAAGAAACACTAGACTTTGTGACTCTCACACACTTCAGCAGTTGAGAGGTATTTTGGCATTTTCCTATCTTTAAGCAATTGAAAAGAATTCTTCTGTGAATATTGGTGTACAGTTTGTTGCAGGAGTGTGAACTTTTATTTCTCTGGAATACATACCCAAGAATATCATTGCCAGATCATATGGTGAGTGTATATTTATTTTTGACAGAAATCACCATTTGTAGCATGGCTGTACTATTTTAAGTTTCTTCTGGCAGTGAATGAGAGAGAAAAGAGTATCTGCATTCTTGCTATTTTTCGATATTTAAATTTTTAAATTTTAGTTTAGACGTTGTTCAGTTCAGTTCAGTTGCTCAGTCATGTCTGACTCTTTGCAACCCCATGAAGTTCTGAGAACAGACATTGTATAATGATTTTTATTCTTTTAAGTTAGTTAAGGTATGTTTTATGGCTCATAATATCTGTCCTCGTGAAAGTTGCAATATGTCTTAAGAAAATGTGTGTTCTACTGCTGTTGGATGAAGTAGTCTATAGACATGAATTACATCCAATTAATTGATATTGCTGAGCTTAACTGTGTCCACTGACAAACACCTCCCCATACTGCAGGTAGTGTGAGTACCTTATAATGAACAGTGATCCTAGTTCTCTTCTCCCGTGCCTTGTATCATTGAGGGCATTCATTTCACTTATGTATAAGCATATATATATATAACACTTATTCAGAGTGCCTATTATATACTTAATACACACCATATGTACATAAGTATGTGGAAATACATTGGTATGATTTGAAGAAACTGTTATGTCAGTAAAGATTGTGAAAAATAAACCTTGGTATTTTATTATCACTATTCTTTCTTCATTGGTTGCCTTCTGTATATAGATCCAACTGTTTGACCTATTTCATTTTCCTTCCCTATATGGCAATTTTTCAAATCATTTCTTGCAAGCAAATCTACTGGCAGTAAATTTCCTCAGTTGTTGTTTGTCTCACACAGTCTTTGTATCTTTTTCACTTTCTAATGATAATGGGGTCGCAAAGAGTCGGATGTGACTGAGCCAACTGAACTGAACTGAATGATAACATTGCAGAGTAAAGAATTCTAGGTTGGTGATTTTTTTCTCTATATTTTAACTAGTTCATTCCATTCCCTTGTTTACATGGTTTCCGAAGAGAAATCTGGTATGTCTTATCTTTCTTCTTGTATAGGCAATTTCCCCCTTGCCTATACAATCTGGATTCCTTCAGGACTATTGTGCTTTATCTTTGGGTTTCTGTAATATAAAAATTATATGCAAATATATATATATTTAACTTGGATTTTTGTTGTTTGTTTGTTTATTTTGCATGTGTGCTGTTTTGGTGTTCTCTGCACTTTCTTCATCTGTGGTTTGGTGTGGATACTCATTTGGGGGAAATTCTCAATTATTGTTGTTTCGAACATTTATTATTTTCCTTTCTTTCTTCTCGTTTTGAACTTCTCATTACTTTTATGATATGTCTTTCTAGTCTTTCTTATTCCTTGTATATTTACTTTTATTGTGGTGGTGGTGTTGTTCTCTCTTGGTTTCTCTGCCTCTAGATATTGAAATTTCTACTGCTATATCCCCAAATTCAGAGATTATTTTCTCAGCCATTTTATCTACTGATGAAGCCATCAAAGCCATTATTCTTTTCCATAACAGTTTTTAAAAAACTCTAGCTTTTTTTTTTCTATAGGATTTCTGACCATATTTCTTTAGCTCTCTGACTACATTACTTATCTCTACTTGTCTCTACTCTATGATGTCTACTTTATCCTCTGATCCCTTAGCAATCATAGTTATTTTAAATTCCTGGGCTGATAACGCCAACACTGCTGCTGTATCTCATTGTGATGGGTATCCTCTTTCTTGGAATCCTTTTTTTTTTTTTTAACCTCTTGGTATTGTAATTTTTTCTTGATACTTGGGAGACAATGTATTGTGTAAAAGGAATTGCAGTAAATGTGCCTTTATAAATGTGATGGTGAGTGAGGTGTGAGGAGAGAGCAAGTATTTTATAGTCCTATGATTAAGTCTCAGATTTTTAGTGAGCCTAAATCTCAGAGCTATGAAAAACATTAATGTTTCTTAGCTTTTTTCTTCCTTCCTCAAGTGTGACAGAATGGCTAGAGTGGCCTGGAATTGGGTGTTTCCCTTCTTGAGGTCAGTTAGACCCTGATAATACCCCAGCAAGTTAGTCTCTATCTTGGCAGTTTCCCCCGAAGGCAGATCCTGAAGGGAACAGAGCACATCAGTGCCTTTCAGAAAGGGTCCTTTCCTCCTTCCCTTGCTGGAGGCCTGAGGACTTTTCCTCTGATGTTAGTTGTAACATTGTGGTTAAACTCTGGTCAATCTGACAGTATTTGTGGGGCCCATTTATGGGTTCCCTGGAGTTTTTATTTCTCAGCATTATCCCTACTGGTCTCCCATCATTTCATCAGTCACAATCAGACTTTCCAACCCTGACACTGGTTCCAGCAGCATTTTGTAGTACTAATTCTCTGCTCCAGTGAGCTGTGCCTCCCTGTGTTCCTTCTCTGCCTCTCCAGTCTCGGGGTCTTCACTTTGTACTGTGTCCTTACTTCTCTCAGAAATTGAAGAAGAGTTGTTGATTTTTCAACCTGTTAGCTTTGCCTTGCTGTCAGGATGGAATGGCAGCTTCCAGCCTTCTTACATGGAGAACCAGAAACCATAAATCTGCTTTTCATTTCTGCAGTTTTGCAGTACATAGTACATTTAGTTGACTTTTTCTCTCAGAGCACATAGAATATATCATCCTCTCTTCTGGCTTTAAAGCTTTCTGGTAAAAAATTTACTGAGTGTCTAAAAGTGTGTTTCATTACACATAAATCACTTTTCTTCTGTTGTTCTCAAAATTCTCTGGTTTTGAATTTTGACATTTTATTAATTATTGCAATATATATCAGTGTAGTTTCTTTAGGGGCATTTTACTTGATGCTTTTCAATTCTCACATGGATATCAGTTTCCTTCTATAAGTTTCGAAAGTTTTAAGCCATTATGTATTGAAAATGCTTTCTGTTTTTTAAACTGAGGTACAACTGACATATGAGTGTATAAGTTGAAGTTGTAGAAGGTGTTGATTTGATCCATTTGTATATTACAATGTCCAGTTCTAATGTCCAATTAGAACTGTATATTGTCACCCTGCTTATTTAACTTATATGCAAAATACATCATGCAAAATGCAGCACTGGATGAAGCACAAGTTGGAATCAAGATTGCCAGGAGAAATATCAATAACCTCAGCTACGCAGATGACACCACCCTTATGGTAGAAAGTGAAGAAGAACTAAAGAGCCTCTTGATGAAACTGAAAGAGGAGAATGAAAAAGTTGGTTTAAAACTCAGCACTCAAAAAACTAATATCAGGGTATCTGGTCCTATCACTTCATGGCAAATAGAAGGGGAAAAAAAGTTAAAACAGTGATAGACTTAATTTTGGGGGTTCCAAAATCACTGCAGATGGTGACTGAAGCCCTGTAATGAAAAGACTCTTGCTCCTTGAAAGAAACGCTATGACTAACCTAGACAGCATATTAGAAAGCAGAGACATTACTTTGCCAATAAAAGGTCCGTCTAGTCAAAGCTATATGGTTTTTCCAGTAATCATATATGGATGTGAGAGTTGGAATATAAATAAAGCTGAGCACTGAAGAATTGATGATTTTTAACTGTGATGTTGGAAAAGACTCTTGAGAGTCCCATGGACTGCAAAATCAAACCAGTCAATTCCTAAAGGAAAAAGGTCCTGAATATTCATTGGAAGGACTCATGCTGAAGCTGAAATTACAATACTTTTGCCCCCTGAAGCAAAGAACTGACTCACTGGAAAAGACCCTGATGCTAGGAAAGACTGAAGGCGGAAGGAGATGGGGATGACAGAGGATGAGATGGTTGGATGGCATCACCGACTCAATGGACATGAATTTGAGTAAGCTCTGGGAGTTGGTGATGGACAGCAAAGCCTGGCATGCTGCAGTTGAGGGGGTCACAAAGAGTAGGACACGACTGACTGAATTGATATATTACAATATATGATTACTATATATGATTATATAACACTATATGGTGTTAGCTAACATCTCTACCACTTCTCATAATTATTCTTTTTTTCTCTCTCTTTTCTGAAACTCCCATACTGTGTATATTGTTCCTTTTGTTAGTATTCCATCAATCCCATAAGATTTTATATTTTTCATTGTCCTCCCTTTGCACTTTTGACCTCTATTGAAGATGAGTGTTTCTTCTGCTTGATACAATCTGCTGTTGAATACTTACAGTGAATTCTTCCAGTTTGCTTATTATTCTGCAACTCCATGATTTCTGTTTGGACTTTTAATATTTTGTTTTTTAAATTCTCACTTGCTTCATCCACTGTTCTCCTAACCTCAATGAGCATCTTTATGGGAGTTATTTTAAATTTTTTACTAGGTACATTATTTAATTTCATTTCATTTGTGTCAATTTTGGTTTATATCTTGTTCTTTTGTTTGAAATATATTTTCCTTATTGTTTATTTTACTTGACACTCTATTTTGGTGTCTGCTCATTAGACAAAGCCTGTTTTTGTTGGCCAGGAGGAATGCTCTTTGTTGTCTGTCATCCCAAGTTCTCTGTTCTCCCTCAGACTGTACCCGATGCGTCAGTGCTCTAAGATTGAAGAGACAATTGCTGGTTCTTGGGGCAATATAGGTGAAGTGGGAGCATTGCATTTGATTGATCAATGTTTGCCTTCTCCAGTGAAAGCAGAGAGGTGGGATTTTTCATCCACTCACTCTGTGATGAGAGTTGGCAAGCAGGGGGAGAAAGACGGGGGTGCTTCTTTTGCCCAGCATAGAGCAAGGTGTGCTCTGCCACTGTCAGTGGGTTGCAGACAGAAGGTAAACATAATATTGAGATGAATGAATGCTTACTGATGGATCAGTATGTCTCAGCACTGATGACATATAATCACATCCATTTGAGAGAATGTGACGATACTAATGTATTCATAGACCAGGATTAACAGAGGAACAGGACTGATTCTAGATAACACTGGACTTCTTAGGGAAGAGAAGATAATAGTGAAAGAAAGTATTAGCAAAGAACGTGGGAAGACTAATGCTTTGAAAGCCCACTGAGAGGAGAATTCCACTAAGCATGATCAACATGGTGAAGTATTAGAGAGAAAATAGTGAAGAAATGTGAGTTAAGATATTTTGGACTTACTTAGGGAAAAAAAATGAAATGTTCACAATGGAAGTCAAATCAATGCTGGTAATTACCTTGGGGTAGCATTTATAAACTATATATTCAAGTAATGGGACTGAGGAAGACAAAATGTAGATCAGAATGTTACTTATCAGCAACTTGGAATTATAGCAAAAAATCCTTTGAGGAAGGATAAAAATTGTGATTATTTATAGACAGAAGAATTCACGTGGAAAATATTGCAGGTAGATGACAAGGAAGTGGAATATCTGTTAAATCATATAATGGAATACTTAAATTTGAATGTTTGATGATGTCTGTGAAGTAAGGATAAAACCAAACACTTTGCTAATCATTACCAATGTATCTTTATGTTACTCTTGTGTAGGACCATTGTTTTTATCAAGGACATGCTGCAGAGATTCCAAATTCAGTTGTGACACTTAGTACCTGCTCTGGACTAAGGTAATGGCATATTCCAGAGATATAAATAACTGAAATCCTATGTACTCTTTTACTTTTAGAAACTTCTTGAGGGGTAGATAGAAGACAAAGAAAATGGACACATATTGTCTTTCTTCTCATCTATTTTCTGCACCTGTTTCTCTTACCATTTTCTCTTTTCTCTTTGTGTCTCTCCGAGGCTTGCAGTTATATAGTTTATTCTAGTGACAAAAAAGCTGTCACTAGTATAAGAAATATCCCAATTACTGAGCCACACTAGAACTGCAAGGATTCCCTAAATGCTATTATAGATAGAAGGTAGAAAATTGGATTTAAAGGTTAATTCAAGTGAAATAGGATGATTCTTAAATTTTAGACAACAAAGGTCATTATCAATTTTGTACATAATGTTTTCATTAATTTTGATTTATATTTATTATTGCAGAAATCTATATTTTAATTTTTATGTATTTAAATATTCAGGGGATTATTACAGTTGGAGAATGTCAGTTATGGAATTGAACCATTGGAATCTTCAGCTACATATGAGCACATTGTTTATCAAATAAAGGATAATAAAATTGATTTTCCCCCCATAGCAGAAAGTTACTCTACAACCCAATTGACAGATAAGTCCTACAAAATTTTTGTGAAATCAGAAGTAAGTAGTAACTCCTTTTATGGGATATTCATTTATGCAACTGGTGGTAATCATATTCTCACAAAATTTGTTTAATTTGGAAAACTAATTTAAACTGACATGGATTATAATAAAACATTATCTTATAAGTTATTTACTTTAAATATATTTTTATTTAGTCATATTGTTGTTTTCTTGTTCAGTCATTAATCATATCTGACTCTTTGCCATCCCATGGATTGTAGCCCGCCAGGCTTCTCTGTCCATGGGATTTCCCAGACAAGAATACTGGAGGAATCTGAGGAGAAGATGGAGGAGGAGTAGGACGGGGAGAACACTTTCTCCCCCACAAATTTCATCAAAAGAACATTTAAACGCTGAGTAAATTCCACAAAACAACTTCTGAAAGCCGGCAGAGGACATCAGGCACCCAGAAAAGCAACCCAAGTCTTCGAAAGAAGGTAGGGAAAAATATAAAAGACAAAAAAAGGGACAAAAGAGGGAGGGACGAGTTCCGTCCCGGGAAGGGAGTCTTAAAAAGAGAGAAGTTTCCAAACACCAGGAAACCTTCTCACTGCCAAATCTGTGCCAAGCCTTGGAAGCACAGAGGGCAACATAACAGGGAGGAAAAATAAATAATTAAAACCCGCACATTGCGAGCCCTACGGTAACTCCCCCAGCGGAGAAGCAGCGCAGACGCCTGCATACGCCATTAGCAAGCGGGGGCTGGGCAGGGAGGCGCGGCGCAGGCTGCATCGCAAGAATCTGGCCTGAATACCCCGAGCACTATCTGAGCGAAATAATTTGGGCTAGCAAACCAGACTGTGGGATATCTACCACGCGAAAAGCCAGCCCTAACCTATGACACCGCCAGGCCTGCACACGGAATAAAGGACTGAACAGAGATAGCCGGCGGCAGACCATCCCCTTCCGGTGATAGGCAGCCAGAGCCGGAAGGGGACAATCGCAGCCCCAGAGAGACATTATCTATAAAACTGTAAGCAGGCTTCTTTGCTAACTAAAACTTCTTGGGGGTCTGGGCGGTCAACATCTGCCTGAGAAGGTGTGCCGGTGCACAACTAGATAACCGAGCGGCGGGGAGGCGATAAGTCGCAGCAATCGCGCGTGCAAAACACCTCATCACCTGAGCTGCTCGGATCTGGGAAGGGCACAAAACGCAGGCCCAACTGAGAGTCTGCGCCTCTGAGGACTACCCAAGTGCCTGAACCTGAGTGGCTTGGACCCGGGAAGTACAGGCAGCCCAGGGCAGGCCGCGGATGGTTCGCGGCGGAGCAACCTAGAGCCTGAGCAGCATGGGCAGAGAGGCTACACGCGCCGTGAACTGGGGGCAGACCCAGTGTGGCTGAGGCACTGCGAGCACACGCCAGTGTTATTTGTTTGCAGCATCCCTCCCTACCTCCCCTCAGTGCGACTGAACAAGTGAGCCTACAAAAAAAAAAAAAAAAAAAATTTTTAAGTCCTCTATTATTCCTTTAATATCCACTTTTATAACTGATTACTTTGCAAAAAAAAAAAAAAGGAAGATCCTATTTTTTTTAAAGCAAACTTCATATATATTTTTTAATAATTTTTTTGACCTTTTTTTCTTTTTCCTTCTTTTCTTTAACATTGTATTTTTGAAATTCCAAACTCTACTCTAGATTTTTAATTTTAGCTTTTTAGTATTTGTTATCAATTTTGTACCTATAGGTTTTGTTTTTGTTTTTATATAATTTCTGTGACACTTTTTTCTTTTTCTTTTTCTCTATTTCTTTCTCTTCTTTTAAATAACATTGTATATCTGAAATTCCAAACTCTATTCTAGATTTTTAATTTATGCTTTTTGGTATTTGTTATCAATTTTGTGCCTGTATTTTTATATATATATAATTTATGTGACCTTGTTTGTTCTTGTTTTTTTTTTTTTTTTTTCTCTCTCTCTTTCTTTTTCTTCTTCTTTTTTTAACATTGTATTTTTGAAATTCCAAACTCTACTCTAGATTTTTAACTTTTGCTTTTTGGTATTAGTTATCAATTTTGTACCTATATTTTCTTTATAATTTTTGCGACCTTGTTTGTTTTTGTTTGTTCGTTTTTTCTCTCTTTCTTTTCCTTCTTCTTTTCTTTAACATTGTATTTTTGAAATTCCAAACTCTACTCTAGATTTAAAATTTTTGCTTTTATGTATTTGTTACCAATTTTGTACCTTTAAGAACCCAATCTTCAGTACCCATTTTTCACTAGGGAGCTAGATTACTGGCTTAACTGCTCTCTCTCTCTTTGGACTCTCCTTTTTCTCCACCAGGTCGCCTGTGTCTCCTCCCTAACCCCTCTCTACTCTACCCAACTCTGTGAATTTCTGTGTGTTCCAGACGGTGGAGAACACTTAGGGAACTGATTACTGGCTGGATCTGTCTCCCTCCTTTTCATTCCCCCCATTTATCCTCCTGGCCACCTCTGCCACCTTCCTCCTTCTTCTCTTCTCTGTATAACTCTGTAAACAACTCTGAGCGGTCCAGTTGTGGAGTGCACATAAGGAAGAGATTACTGAATAGCCCACTCTCTCCTCTATTGATTCCACCTCATCTCATTCCGGTCACCTCTAACTCCCTCCTCACTCTTCTCTTCTCCATATAACGCTGTAAACCTCTCTGGGTGAAACAAGTTTCAGGGCAAGACATACCAAGCAAATTCTCCAGCAGCAAGGAACACAGCCCTGAGCTCCAAGATACAGGCAGCCCAAAGTCACCGCAAAACCATAGACATCCCATAACTCATTACTGGACATTTCATTGCACTCCAGAGAGAAGAAATACAGCTTCACCCACCAGAACACCGACACAAGCTTCCCTAACCAAGAAACCTTGACAAGCCACCTGTACAAACCCACACAGAGCGAGGAAACACCACAATAAAGTGAACTCCACAAACTGCCAGAATACAGAAAGGACACCCCAAACTCAGCAATTTAAACAAGATGAAGAGACAGAGGAATACCCAGCAGATAAAGGAACAGGATAAAAGCCCACCAAACCAAACAAAAGAGGAAGAGATAGGGAATCTACCTGATAAAGAATTCCGAATAATGATAGTGAAATTGATCCAAAATCTTGAAATCAAAATGGAATCACAGATAAATAGCTTGGAGACAAAGATTGAGAAGATGCAAGAAAGGTTTAACAGGGACCTAGAGGAAATAAAAGAGAGTCAATATAAAATGAATAATGCAATAAATGAAATTAAAAACACTCTGGAGGCAACAAATAGTAGAATAACAGAGGCAGAAGATAGGATTAGTGAATTAGAAGATAGAATGGTAGAAATAAATGAATCAGAGAGGATAAAAGAAAAACGAATTAAAAGAAATGAGGACAATCTCAGAGACCTCCAGGACAATATTAAACGCTACAACATTCGAATCATAGGGGTCCCAGAAGAAGAAGACAAAAAGAAAGACCATGAGAAAATACTTGAGGAGATAATAGTTGAAAACTTCCCTAAAATGGGGAAGGAAATAATCACCCAAGTCCAAGAAACCCAGAGAGTCCCAAACAGGATAAACCCAAGGCGAAACACCCCAAGACACATATAAATCAAATTAAGAAAGATCAAACACAAAGAACAAATATTAAAAGCAGCAAGAGAAAAACAACAAATAACACACAAGGGAATTCCCATTAGGATAACAGCTGGTCTTTCAATAGAAACTCTTCAAGCCAGGAGGGAATGGCAAGACATACTTAAAGTGATGAAAGAAAATAACCTACAGCCCAGATTAGTGTACCCAGCAAGGATCTCATTCAAATATGAAGGAGAAATCAAAAGCTTCTCAGACAAGCAAAAGCTGAGAGAATTCAGCACCACCAAACCAGCTCTCCAACAAATACTAAAGGATATTCTCTAGACAGGAAACACAAAAACAGTGTATAAACTCGAACCCAAAACAATAAAGTAAATGGCAATGGGATCATACTTATCAGTGATTACCTTAAATGTAAATGGGTTGAATGCCCCAACCAAAAGACAAAGACTGGCTGAATGGATAAAAAAACAAGACCCCTATATATGTTGTCTACAAGAGACCCACCTCAAAACAGGGGACACATACAGACTGAAAGTGAAGGGCTGGAAAAAGATTTTCCATGCAAATAGGGACCAAAAGAAAGCAGGAGTAGCAATACTCATATCAGATAAAATAGACTTTAAAACAAAGGCTGTGAAAAGAGACAAAGATGGTCACTACCTGATGATCAAAGAATCAATCCAAGAAGAAGATATAACAATTATAAATATATATGCACCCAACACGGGAGCGCCGCAATATGTAAGACAAATGCTAACAAGTATGAAAGGAGAAATTAATAACACAATAATAGTGGGAGACTTTAATACCCCACTCACACCTATAGATAGATCAACTAAACAGAAAATTAATAAGGAAACACAAATGTTAAATGATACAATAGACCAGTTAGACCTAATTGATATCTATAGGACATTTCATCCCAAAACAATGAATTTCACCTTTTTCTCAAGCGCACATGGAACCTTCTCCAGGATAGATCACATCCTGGGCCATAAATCTAGCCTTGGTAAATTCAAAAAAATAGAAATCATTCCAAGCATCTTTTCTGACCACAATGCAGTAAGATTAGATCTCAATTACAGGAGAAAAACTATTAAAAATTCGAACATATGGAGGATGAACAACACCCTGCTGAATAACCAACAAATCACAGAAGAAATCAAAAAAGAAATAAAAATTTGCATAGAAACTAATGAAAATGAAAACACAACAACTCAAAACCTGTGGGACACTTTAAAAGCAGTCCTAAGTGGAAAGTTCATAGCAATACAGGCATACCTAAAGAAACAGGAAAAAAGTCAAATAAATAACCTAACCCTACACCTAAAGCAACTAGAAAAGGAAGAAATGAAGAACCCCAGGGTTAGTAGAAGGAAAGAAATCTTAAAAATTAGGGCAGAAATAAATGCAAAAGAAACAAAAGAGACCATAGCAAAAATCAACAAAGCCAAAAGCTGGTTCTTTGAAAGGATAAATAAAATTGACAAACCATTAGCAAGACTCATCAAGAAACAAAGGGAGAAAAATCAAATCAATAAAATTAAAAATGAAACTGGAGAGATCACAACAGACAACACAGAAATACAAAGGATCATAAGAGACTACTATCAACAATTATATGCCAAGAAAATGGACAACGTGGAAGAAATGGACAAATTCTTGGAAAAGTACAACTTTCCAAAACTCGACCAGGAAGAAATAGAAAATCTTAACAGACCCATCACAAGCACGGAAATTGAAACTGTAATCAAAAATCTTCCAGCAAACAAAAGCCCAGGTCCAGATGGCTTCACAGCTGAATTCTACCAAAAATTTAGAGAAGAGCTAACACCTATCCTACTCAAACTCTTCCAGAAAATTGCAGAGGAAGGTAAACTTCCAAACTCATTCTATGAGGCCACCATCACCCTAATACCAAAACCTGACAAAGATGCCACAAAAAAAGAAAACTACAGGCCAATATCACTGATGAACATAGATGCAAAAATCCTTAACAAAATTCTAGCAATCAGAATCCAATAACACATTAAAAAGATCATACACCATGACCAAGTGGGCTTTATCCCAGGGATGCAAGGATTCTTCAATATCCACAAATCAATCAATGTAATACACCACATTAACAAATTGAAAAACAAAAACCATATGATTATCTCAATAGATGCAGAGAAAGCCTTTGACAAAATTCAACATCCATTTATGATAAGAACTCTCCAGAAAGCAGGAATAGAAGGAACATACCTCAACATAATAAAAGCTATATATGACAAACCCACAGCAAACATTATCCTCAATGGTGAAAAATTGAAAGCATTTCCTCTAAAGTCAGGAACAAGACAAGGGTGCCCACTTTCACCATTACTATTCAACATAGTTTTGGAAGTTTTGGCCACAGCAATCAGAGCAGAAAAAGAAATAAAAGGAATCCAAATTGGAAAAGAAGTAAAACTCTCACTGTTTGCAGATGACATGATCCTTTACATAGAAAACCCTAAAGACTTCACCAGAAAATTACTAGAACTAATCAATGACTATAGTAAAGTTGCAGGATATAAAATCAACACACAGAAATCCCTTGCATTCCTATACACTAATAATGAGAAAACTGAAAGAGAAATTAAGGAAACAATTCCATTCACCACTGCAACGGAAAGAATAAAATACTTAGGGATATATCTACCTAAAGAAACTAAAGACTTATATATAGAAAACTATAAAACACTGGTGAAAGAAATCAAAGAGGACACTAATAGATGGAGAAATATACCATGTTCATGGATTGGAAGAATCAATATAGTGAAAATGAGTATACTACCCAAAGCAATTTATAGATTCAATGCAATCCCTATCAAGCTACCAATGGTATTCTTCACAGAGCTAGAACAAATAATTTCACAATTTGTATGGAAATACAAAAAACCTCAAATAGCCAAAGCTATCTTGAGAAAGAAGAATGGAACTGGAGGAATCAACCTACCTGACTTCAGGCTCTATTACAAAGCCACAGTTATCAAGACAGTATGGTACTGGCACAAAGACAGAAATATAGATCAATGGAACAAAATAGAAAGCCCAGAGATAAATCCACGCACATATGGACACCTTATCTTTGACAAAGGAGGCAAGAATATACAATGGAGAAAAGACAATCTCTTTAACAAGTGGTGCTGGGAAATCTGGTCAACCACTTGTAAAAGAATGAAACTAGAACACTTTCTAACACCATACACAAAAATAAACTCAAAATGGATTAAAGATCTCAACGTAAGACCAGAAACTATAAAACTCCTAGAGGAGAACGTAGGCAAAACACTGACATACATCACAGCAGGATCCTCTATGACCCACCTCCCAGAGTATTGCAAATAAAAGCAAAAATAAACAAATGGGACCTAATTAAACTTAAAAGCTTCTGCACATCAAAGGAAACTATAAGCAAGGTGAAAAGACAGCCTTCAGAATGGGAGAAAATAATAGCAAATGAAGCAACTGACAAACAACTAATCTCAAAAATATACAAGCAACTCCTACAGCTCAACTCCAGAAAAATAAATGACCCAATCAAAAAATGGGCCAAAGAACTAAATAGACATTTCTCCAAAGAAGACATACAGATGGCTAACAAACACATGAAAAGATGCTCAACATCACTCATTATCAGAGAAATGCAAATCAAAACCACTATGAGGTACCATTTCACACCAGTCAGAATGGCTGTGATCCAAAAGTCTACAAGCAATAAATGCTGGAGAGGATGTGGAGAAAAGGGAACCCTCTTACACTGTTGGTGGGAATGCAAACTAGTACAGCCACTATGGAGAACAGTGTGGAGATTCCTTAAAAAACTGGAAATAGAACTGCCTTATGATCCAGCAATCCCACTGCTGGGCATACACACTGAGGAAACCAGAAGGGAAAGAGACACGTGTACCCCAATGTTCATCACAGCACTGTTTATAATAGCCATGACATGGAAGCAACCTAGATGTCCATCAGCAGATGAATGGATAAGAAAGCGGTGGTACATATACACAATGGAGTATTACTCAGCCATTAAAAAGAATACATTTGAATCAGTTCTAATGAGGTGGATGAAACTGGAGCCTATTATACAGAGTGAAGTAAGCCAGAAAGAAAAACACCAATACAGTATACTAACGCATATATATGGAATTTAGAAAGATGCTAACAATAACTCTGTGTACGAGACAGCAAAAGAGACACTGATGTATAGAACAGTCTTATGGACTCTGTTGCAGAGGGAGAGGGTGGGAAGATTTGGGAGAATGACATTGAAACATGTATAATATTATATGAAACGAGTTGCCAGTCCAGGTTCAGTGCACGATACTGGATGCTTGGGGCTAGTGCACTGGGACGACCCAGAGGGATGGTATTGGGAGGGAGGAGGGTTCAGGATGGGGAACACATGTATACCTGTGGTGGATTCATTTTGATATTTGGCAAAAATAATACAATTTGTAAAGTTTAAAAATAAAATAAAATTTAAGAAAAAAAAAAAGGATGTGGAGAGTGAAAAAGTTGGCTTAAAGCTCAACATTCAGAAAACGAAGATCATGGCATCCGGTCCCATCACTTCATGGGAAATAGATGGGGAAACAGTGGAAACAGTGTCAGACTTGATTTTTCTGGGCTCCAAAATCACTGCAGATGGTGACTGCAGCCATGAAATTAAAAGACGCTTACTCCTTGAAAGGAACATTATGACCAACCTAGATAGCATATTCAAAAGCAGAGACATTACTTTGCCAACAAAGGTCTGTCTAGTCAAGGCTATGGTTTTTCCTGTGGTCATGTATGGATGTGAGAGTTGGACTGTGAAGAAGGCTGAGCGCCGAAGAATTGATGCTTTTGAACTGTGGTGTTGGAGAAGACTCTTGAGAGTCCCTTGGACTGCAAGGAGATCCAACCAGTCCATCCTAAAGGGGACCAGTCCTGGGTGTTCATTGGAAGGACTGATGCTGAGGCTGAAACTCTGATACTTTGGCCACCTCATGTGAAGTGTTGACTCATTGGAAAAGACTCTGATGCTGGGAGGGATTGGGGGCAGGAGGAGAAGGAGACGACAGAGGATGAGATGGCTGGATGGCATCACTGACTTGATGGACATGTGTTTAAGTGAACTCCGGGAGTTGGTGATGGAGAAGGAGGCCTAGCGTGCTGCGATTCATGGGGTCACAAAGAGTCAGACGCGACTGAGAGACTGAAGTGAACTGAACTGAAAGGAAGTTTGGGCTTCTCGGGTAGCACTAGGGGTAAAGAACCTACCTACCAATGCAGGAGTGTCTGGAGTTATTGGTGAGCTCCTGGGTTGGGAAAATCCTCTGGAGGAGGAAATGGCAATCAACTCCAGTATTCTTGTATGGACAGGGGAGACTGGCAAGTTACATACAATCCATAGAGTCACAAAGAGTCAGACGACTGAAACCACTTAGTAAACACTCAAGCAAAGGAAGTTGCCTGAGAAAAGGGAGTGTCTGTTTGCATGAGTGTAGGAGATAGAAGTCCTCCTTCACTTCTGGTACTAGAGAAAATCAGTGTTTTTATCTGATAGGCTTTTACCCTTACACTATGTATAGAAAAACAACAGGTTTGTCAACTAGTTTATACCAAGATTGCGTGCATGTGTACTGAGTTTTGCTTCACTCTTTGCCACCCCTATGGACTGTAACCAGCCAGGCTCCTCTGCCCACGGAATTCTCCAGGCAAGAATACAAGAAGAATCCCCTTCTCTTTGGGATTTTCCTGACCCGGAGTTTGAATCTGCGTCTCCTGCGTCTTCTGCATTGGCAGGCAGATTCTTTACCACTGAGCCACCTGGGAAACATGAAGATTTCTGAAACTGTTAATGACTAAGCAACTGAAATGATGGTGACAAACATTGATGAGAGGCAGATTTGTACAAGATTTGGCAGATAATATGTTGGGTTGATGCTTCGTTGGTTTCAGGTATTTATGGGCTAGAAAGTATTCAGACTAGAAATTATTTATGAAATGAAAGTCTGGATTCCTAGAATTTGAGCTGAACACACACGTTTTCAGAAGACAATAAATACCAATACTATACATGGAAAATGCTAAAGATGCTACTAAAACATTACTAGAGCTCGTCGATGAATTTGGTAGAGTCCCAGGATACAAAATTAATGCACAGAAATCTTTGCTTTTCTAAACACTAACAATGAAACAGAAATTAAGGAAACAATTCTATATACCATTGCATCAAAAAGAATAAAATACCTTGGGATAAACTACCTAAGGAGACAAACAGACCTGTACTCTGAAAACTATATGACACTGATGAAAGAAACTGAAGATGACACAAATGGTTGAAAAGATATATCATGTTCTTGTATTGGAAGAATCAGGATTGTTAAAATGACTATACTACCCAAGATGATGTACAAATTCAATGCAATCCCTATCAAATTACCAATGGCATTTTTCACATATCTGTACAAAATTTATTTTAATTTGTATGGGCACACGAAAGACCCCAAATAGCCAAAGCAATCTTGAGAAAGAAAAATAGATTTAGAAGAATCAGACTCCCTGAGTTCAGACTATACAAAGCTACAGTAATGAAAATAGTATGGTACTGGCACAAAAACAGAAATATAGGTCAATGGAACAAGATTGAAAGCCAAGAGATAAACCGTACACACCTAAGATCAACAAATCTTTGACAAAGGAGATGAGAATATACAATGGAGAACAAACAGCCTTTTCAAGATATGGAAGCCACCTAAATGTTGCTTGATGAATGGATAAAGAAGTGATATATTTATACAATGGAATATTACTCAGCCATAGACTAGAATAAAATAATGCTTTTTACAGCAACAGGGGTGTAATTAGAGATTATATTAATAACTGAAGTAAGTCAAAGACAAATATATAATACCACTTATGTTTGGATCCTAAAGGAAATGATACAAATGAATTAACATACAAAACAGAAATAGACCCACAAATATAAACAGCTAAGTTATGGTTACCAAAGGGAAAAAGTGAGTAGGAGTTTGGGACTAACATACACACACTAGTGTATATAAAACATATAACCAACAAGGACCTACCATATAGTACATGGAACTACACTCACTATTTTGTAACAACATATAAGGGAAAACAATCTGAAATATATATATATATATATATATATATATATATACATACATTTGAATATGTATGTATGTTTAACTGAATCACTCTGCTGTACACCTGAATCTAACACTATATATCAGTTCAGTTCAGTCACTCAGTCGTGTCCAACTCTTTGCGACCCCATGAATCACAGCATGCCAGGCTTTCCTGTCCATCACTGACTCCTGGAGTTCACTCAAACTCATGTCCATATTAAAGTAATTAACCTCCAATTAAAATAAATAAATTTATATTAAAAAAGAGATTTTAAATGTGTTCTTAAAATATTTGTGCGCAATCATGTATTTGATCGGTAGATTTAAGATTCTAACAGAGGTTTACACAAATTTTCTCCCAACACTTGTATTATTACTCACTAACTCCCTGGACAGTTAGGAGAACTAATTGTTCTCCTTATTTTAGATATAAGGAAACAGACAAAGAGTGTAAATTATTCCCTACACGTATAGAATGTTAGGTAGTTTTTGAGTTCAAGTTTAAGATATTCAGACTCCAGGGGTGCAACTCTTAAAAATTCCACAATTTTCCTACATATTTTCTGGTATAAGACTGGGGATGGGGAATGGAATTTACATTTATTGATGATCTAGTAAATGCCAGGAAAACACCAACTGCACTCACTCTGCAGGGCAGAAGAACAATTCTTTATTATAAGATGGGATACCAAAGGCTTCTATATCTGTTGTTCAAATTTCTAACTCAAATGTGTAAAGAAATCATGATATTTCACATATAAGACTTATCAGAGGGAGTATAGGAAAAAAAAAAACAACAAGAAACTCATCTAAGAATGAGATTGTGAGTTGATCTCTTTTCTTATCTGCCATATATAACTGTGATGGAGAGTGAAATCAATGGATCTCTATTTCCTTTTCTCCAGTGAAGAAAATATTTATAACTCGCTTCCTGAATGTAAAATAGTCTTATTTATGCCTAGAGCAATCCTACCTCTTCTCTGATCATGTTATTAAAAGCCCACACCTTAGGTGAAGATTTTGGCCCTAGGCTGTCTTTTTCTCATGTCCTACAATCATAGTTTCGTCATCATGCTGGGTGCCTTCACCTGCCTGCACTCCTCACCTCCAAACAACTTCAGTCATTTTCTCCTAGAGTGATACACTGAGCTCTCTATCTCCCTGTTTTGTTTTGTTTCCAGCTCTAAGTCATAACTTCAATATCATGCTTTCATTTACATTTTTTTTTCTATTTTTCACAGTCATTTCCCACCAGCATTACTTTAGGGTTATATTAAGAACTTGCCTCCAGAATTTTCCACATTCATTCCATAAACATATTTTATAAATTGATTGTAAAGTGTGCTGAAAGGTAACTCATTATATGGAAAAGATGATAGAAGGAGTAACTGGGGAGCAATTTTAAATATGGCTGACTGAGTAGGCCTTGTTGAGCAAGTGATGTGTCAGCCAAGACTTGGAGAAGGTACAAATAATTATGCAGTTTAGATATTTGAAAGGAGTCACCTGACATCACAGAGCCAACTCACAGAAGGCTTTTATTTAAGTACAAAGTATGCGGGGCAGCAAGAGAGGAATGCAGGCATACACTGGGGGCCAGAGAGACATCTCCAGCACAAGGTCAAAGGTTTCTTATTTAAAATTTTAAACAACCCATCATTAATTCCACTGCCCTTATCTCAGCAAAAATAGAAGCCAGGTATCCAGGCTTTCCCACAGGTTAAGACTCACAGCGCCACAGCAACTGTAAACCACCCCTGTCTCACAGGCATCAAGCTGGCAGAGCTATCGCTACATGCACCTGGGCAGGAGCTTTTCAAGCACATGAAAGATCCAATGAAAAAAACCTCAGGCCTGATTTAGGAGAGAAAGGATGTTACCTCATACCACGGGTACTAAAGATGGTCTTAGGAATACCTTTTGAATGTGAACCAACAGAGTGAGTTGAGAGTTTGGCTGTAGAGTGTAAGAAACAGTGCTTAAGTGATATTCATTTCTAATAGAGCAGAGAGACAGTGAGGGTACAAAGTTAACCCAGAGCTCTCTGTTCCTAAATGTGTGCTCTTAATATATTTAAAAATTTATTTGAAAATTTATGAATGTTGAAAGAGAAGAATCTGCATAGGTAATCATGAGCCAAGACAGGTATCTGACATGCCATGATATAAAGGTTAAAGTTTCTCATTTATGAGTAGGAACATGCTTGCTCAGTTTGCAACTGTTTGGACTGTAGCTCACCACGCTCCTCTATTCCATGGGATTCTCCAAGCAAGAATACCGGAGTGGGTTGCCATTTCCTCCTCTAGGGGATTTTTCCCAACCCAGGGATTGAACCCACATCCCCCGTGTCTCCTGTATTTCAGGCAGATTCTTTACCTGCTGAGCTACTGGGGAAACCCAAATAGGAATGTCGTTGAAGTATTAACTAATTTTGAAGTGGTAAAGGGAGAGATCTATCATGATAATGTCCACTTTTAAAAGATTTCATGGGGATATATTAGGAGAAAATGTGGTCAGATTCAGGCAGAACCGGAGACAAGTAAAATGGAATGCACAGTGGAAGTGTCATGAGGGTGGGATTGGATGATATGGAAAGAATAGCAAGTTTTGAGACCTAAGGGGTAGACTTGGTTGAAGTGGTGACTGAGTGGATGTATTTGGGTTAGAATAAAAGAGGACTATGAAGACTTAAACATTCTGACTCAATGGATAATGATACCTTTTACTATTGACATACTGTACAGTTGGTGAGAACCCATTTGGTGTTGGAGTGATGAAGCAGAGGGGAGTGAAGAAGGAGTTTGTTTTGAACATGTGTATGTGGGATACCTGTCAGAAATGCACAGAAGACTAGAAATTCTCTTCCTCTGTAGATAAAAATAGAGAAAATAGTCATTATTTCCTTCTTCACATACTTATTGCTCTTTGCCTCTCTGCTTCCTTGTTTTGATTTTCTTTGACTCATGTTTTAGAGACATACATAAATACAGTTTATAGCATTTCCTTTCAATGTGACTATCACAGATGTTTCTAGAAAAAAGATTAAACAAAATAAACAAAAAAACTTGGGTTTACAAATTCTGTGGAGCACAGGCATGATTGTGACAGTATAAACTTTCTTATTATACTAATTAATTGATATACCTATAACTTTGTAGTAAAATTAGCTTATGTTAGTTTATAAAATGTAACATTTTAATTTTTCTATATTTCTTTTACAACAGTTACTAAACAGTATTTCAAAAAAACACAGCTTGGAGAAAAGATATTATCAATAAACAAACCATTATCTGGCCTGATTCAAGAATGAAAAAAAAATCTACTTTTCTCTCCTTTTGTGATGGCTTAAAGTTTTCAATTTCACAAGCCAAAATAAATCCTGTGAGTGAAAGCATGTAGGCTTGTCTCATTTGATTCTGTTCTCAAACCCAAGTTCACGTGCCTGATGCACACTGAGGCCAAACAAATGGAAATCACAGTATTTGGAGCAAAGAAAGTTTTATTGTAGGGACCAACCAAGGAGAACAGGAAGCTAATGTTCAAAGAACCCAAACTCCCTAATGGCTTTTGAGGAAGAGTTATAGGTAAAATTCAGGGGCAAGGGCTGCAGCATGTGGAACATCCCTCTGACTGGTTGGTGGTGAGATAACAGGGCTGTGTTCCATCCATCTAAGTCATCAGCCTTTCCCATCAGTTTGGGTCCACTTGTTTGTGCTTAGCCTGCAGTGACCTCCTCCATCTGGGTTGAGGGGGTCCTAGTTCCTGTTGAAGAACTCAAAGACATGTACAAACTGCTAGCACATCACCCGAGGAGGAACCAGCACCAGGCCCCTTGCTGCAGCATTGTTTCTTCCTGCCTCCCCTCAACTTCCCGGGTTAGCAACTGTTTGAATATGCCCTTTGGAACTCATGGAAGGTCGAGGAAGCTGAAAGCCTTTTTCCTTCAAATAAGAAGTTGGACAAATGGAAAGACTTTTGTGTCCAGGAGGACCCCATAGGGCTCTGCTCAGTTTCAGTCCTTATACTTCCATGATCCTCTAGTTGGTCCTGGGAGGTTGTTGCATCCCAAAGACACATTCCATCATGCACTCTGCCACTGACTGCCTGAGTTCAGATGCCCACAGCCCTGCTAATCATTCCCATCTCAAGCGAGGACACCTGGGTCCGCTGTCTCCAGTAGCTTGTGATTCTCATGAGCTACCCATTCCAAGCTTTGGGAGATTAAAAGGATATTGAGTGTTGTAGGTCAAAACAGCCTCAGCGCCCTCAGAGAGTCCCTGGCCTCCATTCTACCTTCAAGAAATTAAACTGAGTTCCTGGTCATAGGTAACTATTCTATCTCCAGGTGATACTTCCCTGGCCTCATGGAAAATTGAGTTCTAGAATATATCTTGTCCTTTGAAGGACCCAAACTTGCTGTCTCTCTTGACAGATGTGCTTCTGCACATTTCAAAGTGTTATTTGTGGTTTAGGGATCCGTCATCTTACCTGGAATCTAATTAGGACCTGCAGAGTTTCCATCAATATAAATGAAAGTGATCCTGGGCTGTGGGAGGAGCTCATCACAAAGGCCAAGAGTTTCCTTTTCCAAATGAGCAGCTAGCTGATGATGGATACACAAGAGGTGGTCCATCCATACAATGGGATAGTATTCAGCCACAAAGAAGAAGAAAGCACTGATATGTGACAAGTGGATGAATCTTGAAACCGTTATGGTATTCATGATCTCTGTGAATAAAGCCAGTCACAGAAACCATGTATTATGCATTTGTATGGAACATACAGAACAGGAACATCTGGAGAGACCAAGGATAGTGATTATTAACTGCTTGTGGGGTGGTGGGGCCTGTGGGAGAGAGGGGAATGAAAAACTGGGGTGGGAGATGGTAACAGCTGAAGGGTAGAGGACTTGCTTTTGAGATGAGAGAATGGAAACTGACTGTGGTAACGGATGCACATATCGGTAAATATATTGAAAATTCTACACCTGTGTGCTTTAAGTGGGTGAACCCTGTGGTAAAAATCATACACATCAGGATGATTCTATTGTACCTTTCCCTCATCCGCTTTGCCACTACCTTATTTGGATCCATTTTGATTCACATCCTGCCTTATTTAAAACTAATTTCTCAGGATCAGCTTCCCAGGAGTACTATTGCCTCGTAGGTCCAAGTTTTGGACCTGATCAGAGTTTATTTTTGTAACTGTTGGTACAATACATCCTTGCTGTGGACTGTCCTTGGATAAAGAAAGATAGGGATGAGTGGCGTGCAGGTGAGTTAGCTTTTGAGCCTGAGCAGTTTAAGATATTTGTCAGAAGATTCAAAGACAACTGTGTGTTCTGTCTTCTGCCCTGGTGCCCCTTTTCCTCTCTTAGTTTGTCTTGCTGGCTGTGTCATTTCTACAGCTTCCTTTGTATGGTTCTAAAAGGAATTTTAACAAACCACACTTAGATTCCATTTCAAAGTTTCCTTTCCCTTTCCTCAGCAGAGTATAACCAATACTGTATTTAAGAATAGGGACACAGTTGAAGAAAATTGCTTTCTATTGTCGTATCCAGGGTCAAGTTCCATATTCTTGATTTCTCCTTGTTTGAAAAGACTTTTTTAAAAAAGATATGAAGTCGGCAGTAGCACAATTTAAGAAGAAAATTTCTTGTAAAAAAAAAATAGTTAATATTCCTAGTTTCCTCTTTCTCTCCCACCATAGCAAATAAAAGTTGTTAGAAAACCATCACATGGAGAAGGGAAATTACCAGGAACTTCCCCCAGAAGAGCGTGCGTGCTAATTCGCTTCAGTTGTGTCTGACTCTGCGACCCCATGGACCGTATGCTTATTTGCTCCTTTATCCCTACTGAAGGGTTTGAAGGATGTCCACATTGTCATCACAGACCCGCTGTGCGCAGGCGCAAGCATTTGTCTGGAGTTCCTTCTTTCGGCCCTGAGCGCCCAGCCACTCAGGATGCCTAACGATGAGCCAGTGCAGCTGAAAGCTAATTTGAGGCCCTGGTCATCACCCCCAGGGCTCGGGGCAGAATGCTGTACTCCGGAGGGCTTCTGCCCACGAGCCTCAGGGATACCCAACGGTCTCTCACCTGGCTCTGCTTCCTGCGCCCCAACCCAGCCATGTTCCTACTCCTCGCACTGCTTGCTGCACTTGGAGGGCTGCTCGCCAGCCAGGGTAAGACTTCGGAGCCTCGACTTCCTTCTCCCTCTCTGGGTACTGAGCAGAGCTGGGATCTTCCAAAACAATTTCTGTAGTTCTAGGATACCTGCCGCCTCTCCCTGAGATTCTCTGATGGTGGCTTCCCCCCACCCCCAGCCACCCCCGGACCAGGATAGGGGATGGAAGATGTTAGCCAAGGATGCAGTGTCTCAGCCGCTGAAGGTCTTTCTGGGTCACCTACTCTGTAGCCAGAGGACTTAGCCAGGTTCGGAACTGGCCTGGCTTTATTCCTCAGAGACCTGAGGGAAAGGCTTCAACGTAGTTCTGGAAACCAACAGGATGGTCCTGCAGCATTGTATCTGTTCTCTGTTCATTTGTTTGTTTCCTAGCCATTTTTCAGTGTGCCATTGAAAATCTGTTGAAATCTGTGGACCAAGGTGGACACATGTAGATAAATTGATTTACAATTGTAGACCTCACCATGGACTCGGAGCTTAAGAATCCATGCTTGTCTTAGAGGACTGTTGCAAAAAAATCCCATTTTCTTACTACAGATTCTGAGGGAATGTTCCTATATGTCACAGTTCCACAGAAGATAAGCTCAAATGAGAGTGAAGATTGGGAGAAGCAGGTAAATGATCAAGCATATTACTTTTAAAGATGGAGTGAAAATAATTCAGGAGTGTGGGATGGACATGTACACACTGCTCTATTTAAAATGGATAACCAACAAGGACCTACAGTCTGTATGGCACAGGAAACTCTGCTCAATATTTTGTGGCAGCCTGGATGGGAGGGGAGTTAGGGGGAGAATGGATACAGGTATATATATATATGACTGAATCCCTTTGCTGTCCATCATGAAACTCGCACAACATTGTTAATTGTCTATGCTGCAATATAAAATAAAAAGTTAAAGAGTATCAGTTTTATAATTTAAAAGTTTAAGACTTTTAATTTACCTTTGCATTGAATCAGATCATACTAATTTGTTTTTGCTTGCAAAGCCACATGTTTTTATTGCTAATTCCTGGGACCTTCCCTTCATCTCTCAGGCTCTTCTGAAGCACTTGTTCACAATTTTCAAGAAATATTAAATACTATTGATGAATCATACTGGTAGAAATAAACAACATTAATTAAGTGTGACAATGGTTCAGACTGCAATTTATGGAAAGAAAACATTATTAATGGCCACAGTTAAAGTGACAGAAAAAATGGTTTTGAGTAAAATTTAGACCTGAGAATCTGACCCAGAAGCATCAGACTTATTAGAAATAATGGCCAAAGAAAAAGAAGACTAAAAATATCACATTTGCCTGAAATGTGATAATATTTAAATAACTGAAGTAAACAACCTGAAGTTTAAAGTGATAGATGTCACATTTACTGACAATGAGAGCATGTCAGTAAATATTAATTGGAAAAAGAATTTGAAAAATGTGCACTGCTACTAAAAACTTATTAAATTGAAGACATTCCATCTTGAATATTTTCCTGATTAAAATACTTCAAGTTGGCATAGTTATACTGTTGTAGATTGCAGACCAGAAACTAGAAGTCATAATACAGGGGTTTAGATTTCCATATGGTTAAGAAATGGGGTCAATATATAGAAACCCTGAGAAAATGCTTTCAGTTTGATGGAACAATTTTTGAAATGAGTATGTAAAAAAAATTTAAGACTCCAATAACTCTATTTTGACATACAGTATTAGAATGTATTATGATTATGTTCACTACTGAAAAATTATAATAAAAACTAAACGTACAAAACTGTACTTGAAAATCATAATAAAATAATTTCCTTTAGAGTTTTTTTTTCATATACTACTCTCATTTAATTCTCACATTAACCTTTTGAAATATTTTATATTATTTTCATATATATATGTGAGAAAGAGGATTACAGATGGTAAGGTAGTCAGAGTTATCAGTTTGAGGACATGGAGTCACAACTTTAATTTATGAATCTTTTTCCATTAAGAGTAAACTACCTACTGTTGAAAAAATATTTGCATATAAGCTTTTTCTTCCTGATTTGCTTCCATTTGCATGTATATTGTCATTGCATGATCACTTTAAACTTCAAGTTGTTCACTTGTCCCACAGTTATCTCAAAGTATATAGCAACAATGCAGGATGTGAAATACAGTGTCTGTCTACACGTTTTGAAAGCTATGTATGTTTCATTACTGGTAATCGGTCTGTTCATATTTTCTATTTTTTCCTGGTTCAGCCTTGGGATTTGTACCTTTCTAGGAATTTATCCATTTCATCGAGATTGTCCATTTTCTTGACCTATAGCTGTTAATAGTCTCTTATGGTCTTCCCTGGTGGCTCAGTGGTAAAGAACCCGCCTGCCAATACAAGAGACGCGTGTTTGATCCCTGGGTCAGGACGATCCCCTGGAGAAGGAGATAACCCACTCCAGTATTCTCACCTGGGAAATCCCATGGATTGTGGAGCAAAAGAGATTGACAGGACTTAGCGACTAAGCAACAACAATAGTCTCTTCAGTTCAGTTCAGTACAGTCGCTCAGTCGTGTCCGACCCTTTGCAACCCCATGAATCACAGCATGCTAGGCTTCCCTGTCCATCACTGACACCCGGAGTTCACTCAAACTCATGTCCACTGAGTCGGTGATGCCATCCAGCCATCTCATCCTCTGTCATCCCCTTCTCCTCCTGCCCCCAAATCCCTCCCAGCATCAGGGTCTTTTTCAATGAGTCAACTCTTTGCATGAGGTGGCCAAAGTATTGGAGTTACAGCTTTAGCATCAGTCCTTACAAAGAACACCCAGGACTGATCTCCTTTAGAATGGACTGGTTGGATCTCCTTGCAGTCCAAGGGACTCTCAAGAGTCTTCTCCAACACCACAGTTCAAAAGCATCAATTTTTTGGCACTCAGCTTTCTTCACAGTCCAACTCTCACATCCACACATGACCACTGGAAAAACCATAGCCTCGACTAGATGGACCTTTGTTGGCAAAGTAATGTCTCTGTTTTTTAAGATGCTATCTAGGTTGGTCATAACTTTCCTTCCAAGGAGTAAGCATCTTTTAATTTCATGGCTGCAGTCACCAACTGCAGTGATTTTGGAGCCCCCCAGAATTAAGTCTGACACTGTTTTCACTATTTCCCCATCTATCTGCCATGAAGTGATGGGACCAGATGCCATGATCTTAGTTTTTGGAATGTTGAGCTTTAAGCCAACTTTTTCACTCTCCACTTTCACTTTCATCAAGAGGCTTTTAGTTCCTCTTCACTTTCTGCCATAAGGGTGGTGTCATCTGCATATCTGAGGTTATTGATATTTCTCCTGGCAATCTTGATTCCAGCTAGTGCTTCCTCCAGTCCAGCGTTTCTCATGATGTACTCTGCATATAAGTTAAATGAGCAGGGTGACAATATACAGCCTGATGTACTCCTTTTCCTATTTGGAACCAGTCTGTTGTTCCATGTCCAGTTCTAACTTATGGTCATCTGTATTTCTGTGGTGTCAGTTATAATTTCTTTTTCATTTCTGATTTTATTAATTTAGGCCCTCTTTCTATTTTTAGTCTTACTACAGCCTTGTAATATTGTTTGAAATCACAGAGTGTGACGTCTCTGGCCTTGCTTTTCTTTTTCAAGATTGTTATAGCTATTAATGTTCTGTTTTAAGATTGTTTTCTCTATTTTTGTGAAAAATGACATTGGAATTTTGATAAGGATGCATTGACTCTATAGATCACTTTGAGTGGTATGGAAAAGTATTTTTCCCTTCAACTCGTAGACATAGAGAATCCTGGAGTTTATTGCCATTACCTTTTCTAGGGGATCTTCTTGAGCCATGGATCAAACCTGGGTCTCCTGCACTGCAGGTGGATTCTTTGCCATCTGAACCACCAGGGAAGCCCTAATTGGCTATACTCCAATATAAAACAACAACAAAAAAAGTTGTGCTGCTGGATGCCTGGTCCAAACCTTTTGGTGCTGAGGGAGATACTGAAAATTGGGGCTTCTCTCCTGATTGGAAGGTATTTTGCCAGGGCTGGGTTTTATGGTGTGTGTGTGTTTTCACCTTTCCTGCCCTTTTGCGTGGTGGATATTTTCTCAGTCACTCAGTATTGAGGAGCCCCTCTGCTACTTTCTGGATTTCTCTCAGAGGCAATTGACCCATGCAAAGCTTTTATTTGATGTAACTGTGGGAGGAAGATAAGACCAGAGCCTCTTATCCTGTCATCAGACTTATTTCATGTTCCTGGGTATGTTTATTTTTGATTGGATTAACACTGCTAATTTTGTTTGGTTGACTGCTTAACTTTGTGATTTTCCTTTAAAATGTATTATGCTTTGTTTTGGCAGGCAGTTAGGTTACTTATGAACCAGACTGAAAATGTCATGTTTGTACTGTCTTTGGTGGGGCTTCCTTGGTGGCTCAGTGGTAAAGAATCTGCTTGCAGTGCAGGAGACTTGGGTTTGATACCTGAGTTGGGAAGATACTCTCAAGAAGGAAATAACAAACTATTCTAGTATTCTTGCCTGGGAAGTCTCATGGACAGAGAAGCCTAGTGGGCTACAGTCTATGGGGTCGCAAAGAATGAGACGCGACTGAGCAACTAAACCACAATGTCTTTAGGATGAATGTCTCGCGTAATCCTGACTCTAGTTTCTGGGTTTCTAGGTTAGTTTCTCCTTAACACTAAAATGTGACCTTTCTGTGATCTTTACTGAATGGCATGAGTGTGTTCAGTGACATTTTTCTCCTCTGGTTGGTCAGACCTTGAATGTCTCCCAGCACTATATGAGCTGTGGGTTTTAATCCTCAGCTCCCCAGTTCTTTGCCCATGGTGTTGGACAGACCCTAAATTCACAAAGTGACTCCTACCATCTAGTGTTCAGACCGTTGAAGAAGCTCCACCTCTGAGTATGGGAAAAACCTGTGGCTTCCTTCCAACCAATAGGATATGGCCCAGTAGATGGAGGTACCTCTGAGGATCATATTTTGTTAAAGGACAAGGATTGGATTTCGTGCCTGTATCGTTCTTTTATATAAAACATGTTTTGCTAGACTCTCTCTCACCCTCTGGATGATATTTTAAAAGCAACCTGCCGTACTGTGTACTGTGTACATCTCCTGCTCCTGGACCCCTTCCCAGCAAGGTGATGAAGACCATTACAGTTTACTCCCTGTGGTCTCACAGCTCGTATTGCTGGAGCCCCAGCATTCTTCCCTAGCTTCCTTCTCTCAGGTCTGTCTTTAGCTTATATGTGAAGCATTGCAAAGCAGCTCTAGTGTTTGAGAGTGTGTATTTATGTATTTATAAACACATTATTGTTTCATTGTATTTGGTGTAGCATGTAAGCCTACAGTCATGCCTCATTCATTTTGGCTAAAGATGAGTATGTTTTTTTATAAAATAAACAGTAAGATCTAGTATTAATACATAGTAAATTTATATTTCTTCAAAATATAGCTTTCATCTCTTCTTTTCAAAAGCCATTCCTTACATTTATTGCCTTCATCCTGAATTTATTAAAAAATTTTAAATTCTTGCTAGTTAGAACAATAAATTCTGAAGGATATATGCTTTTTAAAAATGGATTGGGTGAGTCTTTTTTGACTTTAGTGAAAAATACTTTTTGATTTTATTATTTCTAATTTACTTAATTACCTTTATTTGCTTTATTTTAGGTGACTTATATCATTACCATTGATAACAAACCATACACTCTGCATCTCAGAAAACAGTAAGAAATGATTTTCCCTTAAAGCTTAGAATTTACTTTTTAAAAAAATGTTTTTGTACACTATTTAAATTTAAGCATGCAGCAAAATGTAGGCTGTTTAATTAGTTTTTCAGTTTTGGATTCATTAGTTCCTGAATATTAAGTCTACAAGAACTTTGAATTTTTATTTTCCAGCTTGTTATTTTTAAATAAATCTATGCATAAATAAGTAAGCATTTAAATTCACGAACTCAAGAACTGCAAGTTATGTGTCAAGTATATCCAATATGCAATCAAACATGTATATATCATGTGGTTATTGGCAGAAAATTGAACTAGTGGCATATTTTGTGTGGAGGTTTTAATTATATATGTATTTATTTTTAACAACTTTATTTGGTAAATTATGTGTATATACATATAATCATAAAACTCTCAAGTGTATAATTATATAAGTTTAATATAGTATCACAATTTTCAACCATAAATCAGTTTTAAAACATTTCATTCTCCACATTAGACCTGTCATACTATTTCACATTTAATCCCTGTTATCAGCCACTACTTTGGAAAACAAGCAACCTATTTTCTGTCTCAATCTGTGTTTTTCAACATTTTATATACTCAAATAGCCTCTTCTTTGCCTACATCTTTGAAAATATGTATTTTTAACAACTGTATTTTGTCTGCCTGCATTTTTGTGGTTGAGTAAGGCTTGAGAAAATTTTGCTTACTTAATTCATGATGATTCTCATCCAACTCATGGCCATTAAACTCATGTTGGTCTTTAGGATCACTACCATTTCATTAAAAAAATATTCTTTGGTAAGATCATCAATGATCCTCATGTTTCTAAATGCCAGTTACTTTTTATTCATTTTTATCAGTCAGTGGCATTTTGTGTAGCTGAGCAGCGTCTCCTCCTTATAACAGTTTCTTCATTTGGCTTCCAGGACACAGCAAGTCTCTTGGTTTGTCTCTTATCAATGTACTCAGTCTTTCTCAGATTTTGTTTTGTTTGTTTTCTGATTCGACCTCCTCTCTCTCATCTTAGGAGTACTCCCTGGTGCTATTCTTAAACGCCTCTTTTTTCCCTAGCTGTTCTCAATCACCTGGTTCTTTCATCTGCTCCTATGGGTGTATTGATTACTCCCAAACTTGTATCTTTATTTCTCTTTAGTGAACGCCACATTTGTGTATTTGACTTCTTATTTGATAACCAAGAGTTTGCTGTAATTTTAATATTTAATGTGCCTAAAATATACTTCTAGTCATTTTTCATAATTTGTCTTTTCCTCGGGGATTTAGTAAATGGCATGTCTACTCTTTCAGTTTCTCAGAACAAAAATGTTAGAGTCACTCTTGACGTCTTATGTTTTTCTTTTGTTTTCCTCCACATCTAGCGGATTACTAAATCCCATGTGATCTACCTTCAAAATGCATTCAACAGAAATCAAACCAATATTTTAAAGTAATCATCAATCAATGAAAAATAAATAATTATTTTTTAAAAATGCATTCAGCAATTGGACCTCCACCACTGCTACAATCCTAGTTCAAGCTACCATCATGTCTTTACTGGATAATAGCCTATCATCCAGCTATTGTAGCCTAGCTGATCTCTTTGTGCTTATCTGTCCTACAGTAGGTTCTCAACAGGACTTTCAGTCTGATTCTATTAAAATGTTGGTCTGATCCTGCACCTTCCTGCTCAGAATCTCCCAGTGGTGGCTTCTCATCTCTGGGACACCATCTCTTACTACTGTCTCTTGTCTTGTCTCCGTACTTCACCTCAGGTACTTTGCCCTCTAGATGGTCTTCGTAGATACACAACCTATCTCTGCCTCAGGATATTTGCATTTCCTTCCTAGATCTGTGCAGATCCAAGGGCTTGTTTTTCAGGTCTTCAGTAATCAAATCACTTAGCCTTTCCTTGCCATCCTGTCTACATTTGCAACCAACCTTCAGGCCTTATTTATTATCACCTAACATGGCTCAAACAGTAAAGCTTCTGTCTACAATGCGGGAGACCTAGGTTTGATCCCTGGGTCGGGAAGATTCCCTGGATAAGGAAATGGCAACCCACTCCAGTACTCTTGCCTAGAAAATCCCATGGACGGAGGAGCCTGGTGCAGGCTACTGTCCGTGGTGTCTCAAAGAGACAGACACGACTGAGCGACTTCACTTTTACTTTCACTTTCAACATACTAGCAGTATGTGTTTCTCATTGTGAGGAAGACTGTGGTTTTGTCTTTTCTATATTGCTGTACCCCAGTGCCTTGAATTGAATCTATCAGATTGTTGGCACTCAGCAAATATTGTTGAATGAAGACATTTGTAGGCACACACACAAATGTCTGAAATGGAGGACTCAAAATCTATTCTGGTGTTAAGAAAGCCCTAACTCTCTGAGATGCCAGGTCAGAGAATTTACACTGTGATGGCATGCTAAAATTACTCTAAATAAAGAATATGCTTATATGAATCCTATATATTTTACTCTTATTTTTATTATTTTAATGTTTATGTTCATAGTAAATTCATGACTCAACCACTTTTAGTTTTTATTTTCCTTAGCTCATTTGTATCCCAGAACTTTTTGGTTTATACATATAATGAGACTGGATCTTTGCATTCTGAGTCTTCATATTTTAAGGTAAGACCCAGATGTCGTAGACATTCATTACCACACATTTCTTTATTCAGATGGGCTTACCGTTACCATTGGGATATGCTTGTTCCATGTTGGCAGTTTCATACAAATATTTTATTCCATATTCCATGTATGATAGGGATGAAATCCAGATCCAGAGAACATGTCTGGGCACTCATTGGTATAAAGTAAAGAAATGTGTCAAATACTTATTTTCCTTGAAAACTACATTTATTTTTTATTTTTTTAAATATAATTTTATTTATTTTAATTGCAGGCTAATTACTTTACAATATTGTATTGGTTTTGCCATACATCAACATGAACCCACCACAGGTGTACACATGTTCCCCATCCTGAACCGGCCTCCCACCTCCCTCCCCATACCATCCCTCTGGGTCATCCCAGTGCACCAGCACTGAGCATCCTGTATCATGCATCTAACCTGGTCTGGCGATTCGTTTCATATATGATATTATACATGTTTCAGTGCCATTCTCCCAAATCATCCCACCCTCTCCCTCTCCCACAGAATCCAAAAGACTGTTCTACACATTTGTGTCTCTTTTGCTGTCTCGCATACAGTGTTATCATTACCATCTTTCTAAATTCCATATATATGCGTTAGTATACTGTATTGGTGTTTTTCTTTCTGGCTTACTTCATTCTGTATAATAGGTTCCAGTTTCATCCACCTCATTAGGACTGATTCAAATGTATTCTTTTTAATGGCAAAGTTATGACCAACCTAGATAGCATATTCAAAAGCAGAGACATTACTTTGCCAACAAAGGTCCGTCTAGTTAAGGCTATGGTTTTTCCAATGGTCATGTATGGATGTGAGAGTTGGACTGTGAAGAAAGCTGAGTGCCGAAGAATTGATGCTTTTGAACTGTGGTGTTGGAGAAGACTCTTGAGAGTCCCTTGGACTGCAAGGAGATCCAACCAGTCCATTCTAAAGGAGATCAGCCCTGGGTGTTCTTTGGAAGGAATGATGCTGAAGCTGAAACTCCAGTATTTGTTCACTTCATGTGAAGAGTTGACTTATTGGAAAAGACTCTGATGCTTGGAGGGATCGGGGGCAGGAGGAAGAGGGGACGACAGAGGATGAGATGGCTGGATGGCATCACCAACTCAATAACATGAGTTTGAGTGAACTCCGGGAATTGGTGATGGACAGGAAGGCCTGGCATGCTGCGATTCATGGGGTTGCAAAGAGTCGGACATGATGAGCGACTGAACTGAACTGAACTGAATACTCCATTGTGTATATGTACCACGGCTTTCTTATCCATTCATCTGCTGATGGACATCTAAGCTGCTTCCATGTCCTGGCTATTATAAACAGTGCTGTGATGAACACTGGGGTACATGTGTCTCTTTCAATTCTGGTTTCCTTGGTGGGTATGCCCAGCAGTGGGATTGCTGGGTCATAAGGCAGTTCTATTTCCAGGTTTTTAAGGAATCTCCACACTGTTCTCCATAGTGGCTGTACTACTTTGCATTCCCACCAACAGTGTAAGAGGGTTCCCTTTTCTCCACATCCTCTCCAGCATTTATTGCTTGTAGACTTTTGGATCGCAGCCATTCTGACTGGCATGAAGTGGTACCTCATTGTGGTTTTGATTTGCATTTTTCTGATAATGAGTGATGTTGAGCATCTTTTCATGTGTTTGTTAGCCATCTGTATGTCTTCTTTTATGTCTGTTTAGTTCTTTGGCCCAGTTTTTGATTGGGTTGTTTATTTTTCTGGAATTGAGCTTCAGGAGTTGCTTATGTATTTTTGAGATTAGTTGTTTGTCAGTTTCTTCGTTTGCTATTATTTTCTCCCATTCTGAAGGCTGTCTTTTCACCTTGCTTATGGTTTCCTTTGTTGTGCAGAAGCTTTTAATTTTAATTAGGTCCCATTTGTTTATTTTTGCTTATTTCTAATATTTTGGGAGGTGAGTCAAAGAGGATCCTGCTGTGATTTATGTCAGAGAGTGTTTTTCCTATGTTCTCCTCTAGCAGTTCTATAGTTTTCTGGTCTTACATTTAGATCTTTAATCCATTTTGAGTTTATTTTTGTGTATGGTATTATAAAGTGTTCTAGTTTCATTCTTTGACAAGTGGTGACCAGTTTTCCCAGCACCACTTGTTAAAGAGATTGTCTTTTCTCCATTGTATAGTCTTGCCTCTTTTGTCAAAGATAAGGTGTCCATAGGTGCATGGATTTATCTCTGGGCTTTCTATTTTGTTCCATTGATCTATATTTCTGTCTTTGTGCCAGTACCATGCTGTCTTGATGATTGTGGCTTTGTAGTAGAGCCTGAAGTCAGGCAGGTTGATTCCTCCAGTTCCGCTCTTCTTTCTCAAGATTGCTTTGGCTATTTGAGGTTTTTTTGTATTTCCATAGAAATTGCAAAATTATTGTTCTAGCTCTTATTGTTGGTAGCTTAATAGGGATTGCATTGAATCTATAGATTGCTTTGGGTAGTATACTCATTTTCACTGTATTGATTCTTCCGATCCATGAACATGGGGTATTTCTCCATTTATTAGTGTCCTCTTTGATTTCTTTAACCAGTGTTTTATAGTTTTATATATATAGGTATTATTCCTAAGTATTTTATTCTTTTCGTTGCAATGGTGAATGGAATTGTTTCCTTAATTTCTCTTTCTATTTTCTCATTATTAGTGTATAGGAATGCAAGGGATTTCTGTGTGTTGATTTTATATCCTGCAACTTTACTATATTCATTGATGAGCTCTAGTAATTTTCTGGTGAAGTCTTTAGGATTTTCTGTGTAGAGGATCATGTCATCTGCAAATAGTGAGAGTGTTACTTCTTTTCCAATTTGTATTCCTTTTATTTCTTTTTCTGCTCTGATTGCTGTGGCCAAAACTTCCAAAACTATGTTGAATAGTAGTAGTGAAAGTGGACACCCTTGTCTTGTTCCTGACTTTAGGGGAAATGCTTTCAGTTTTTCGCCATTGAGAATATTGTTTGCTGTGGGTTTGTCATATATAGCTTTTATTATATTGAGGTATGTTCTTTCTATTCCTGCTTTCTAGAGAGATTTTATCATAAATGGATGTTGAATTTTGTCAAAGGCTTTCTCTGCATCTATTGAGATAATCATATGGCTTTTATTTTTCAATTTGTTAATGTGGTGTATTACATTGATTGATTTGTGGATATTGAAGAATCCTTGCATCCCTGGGATAAAGGCCAGTTGGTCATGATGTATGATCTTTTTAATGTGTTGTTGGATTCTGATTGCTAGAATTTTGTTAAGGATTTTTGCATCTATGTTCATCAGTGATATTGGCCTGTGGTTTTTTTTTGTGGCATCTTTGTCAGGTTTTGGTATTAGGATGATGGTGGGCTTATAGAATGAGTTTGGAAGTTTACCTTCCTCTGCAATTTTCTGGAAGAGTTTGAGTTGAAAACCACTTTTAATAAATCTTTATGATACAGAAACTTATTACATTCAACTGTTTTAATGTTTTGAATATTTATAACATTTGCCAATACATTTTATGCATGACTAATTTATTTATTGGCCTCACTGTACTGTTTTTCAGATGAATTGTCATTATCAAGGATACATCGCAGGTTTCCCAAATTCAGTCGTGACACTCAGCATCTGTTCTGGACTCAGGTAACAGAATCTTGGGGCTTCCCCATAACCCAGTGGGTAAAGAATCTGCCTGTGATGCAAGAGACACAGAAGAGGTGGGTTCGATCCTTAGGTCGGAAAGATCCCCTGGAAGAGGGCATGGCAACCCACTCCAGTATTCTTGCTGGAAAAAATCCCATGGACAGAGGAGTCTGGTGGGCTACTGCCCATCCCTGGTGGCTAAAAAAGTAAAGAATCTGCCTGCAGGGCAGGAGACCCACGTTCAGTCCCTGGGTTGGGAAGATTCCCTGGAGAAAGGAATGGTAACCCACTCTAGTATTCTTGCCTGGAGAATTCCGTGGACAAAGGAGTCTGGTGAGCTACAATCCATGGGGTCCCAAAGAGTCAGACATGACTGAGCGAGTAACACACAACAGAATCTTTGAGGTTATTTATACATGAAAAATTAGGATATACTTTAAAATAAAATTTAGTGGCTGCAAAACACAAATCTGGGATATTTAAGGAGGATTCCAATCGGAACGTTTTCTTCATGATGGCCTTAGTTTTTAATATTAATAAATGGGCCTTTGCAGTAACCATTGAAGTGAAATCACTCAAGGGAATCCTAACTGAAGATATGTTCAAGATATTGAGGAGAAAGAGACAGATGCGTTAAAAAAAAAAAATTCAAACACACCCACCCCCTAAATCCTTTAGAATATCTCCCTGGATCTCCCTGGATGTTATTGTTGTATTTTGTATCAGCTATCTGGAATAGTTATGGAAATTTACATTAAGTAGTTACTTAACTAAGCGCAAGTTGTATATTCTCAGTGTAGGTGTGCTTTGTATCAGGTGTAAGACGACTAGCTGAGAACATACCTCAGAGGTAAAAGGGCAGGGGTGATGATTTTCATCATTGAAGTGGCAGGAAGAAGGTGGTGAGTTTATCAGATGAAGATACAGGCCCAGAGCAGAGCAAAAAGATTATTCCCACCTTCCCTTTGCTTTTCATCGCCTGATGTCCAGAATTTGTTGACTCAGAAACTTGACATTTTCTACATGTGGTTTTCCTACATATCAGCCTTTTTAGACCTCCACTGTATATATCCACTGTCCCTCTGTAAGAACAGGAACTTTTTATTCTTGGAATTCTCAACAAATGCCTTGGTTTCCAGCAAATCAGTTCAATTCAGTCGCTCAATCGTGTCCGACTCTTTGCAACCCCAGGCATGGCCTTAATACACCTTGAATGAATGTGACTGCTATATGGAAAAAACAAAATACTTCTCAGTATATTTAGTTCTTTAATACATGAGAAAAACTGAGGCAGATGTGGTTACTCAGTTACTAGTGGTAGCTGAAAAAAAAGTAGGAAAAGAGAGTGACTTTAAAACATGTTCCTCACTATGGTTGCTCATTTCTTATGGCATTTTGAATTATAAATCTGATGGAATCATTTGCAGGATGATGGGATTATTGGCAGGATTTTTATGTCATTGTTTTCTAAATATTCAGGGGATTCCTTCAGTTTGAAAATATCAGCTATGGCATTGAGCCTTTGGAATTTTCAGCAAGATTTGAGCACATAATTTATCAAGTGAAAAATGACCATCCAGATAAACCAATGTTTGCAGAAAATTACAGCAATATTTGGCAGAAAGATCAGTCCTATACAATCCATTTAAGCTCACAGGTAACTGAGACAATTCTGATATCATGACACACTATAAAATTACTTTTGTAGAATTGTGTTAGTCAGGAAAAGGAAGTACTTAGCTGCTGAGTAGCAATATAACATTTGGTATCTGTTTTCTACATGGGTATATAAAACATCCATATTCCATCTAAAATACATGGAAATATGCAATAATGCATTTCAAGCTTACTGTTGTATGTTGTCTTATGTAATATTTCTTGTTTTTAATTTTTATTCAAGCAAAAGTGCTTATTATTGAATAAAATTAGGAATATAGAAACACTAGTTACCACTGCCCTGGTAACACTGCTTTTAATATTTTGATATATAGGTTTACATACTACTGGGACATGTCTTTCTAAAATATTGCATCATTTGTATATTATTAAACATTTAATTTGTAGGCTGAATATAGAATTCTTAGTTGACAGGTGTTTTTCTTTCATCACTTTGGATATTTCAGTTCACTATCTTTTGGACTCCATTTTCTCTGATGAAGAATCAGATGTTAGTCATCTTACTGAGGATTCCTTGTGCACGATGTGGCCTTTCTTTGTTGATTCTTTCAAGAGTCTCTGTCTTTGCCTTATGACAGTTTTCTTATGTGTGTCTTTGATTGGGTCCCTTTGAGTTTATCCTACTTGGAGTTCATTAAGCTTCTTGGATGTTTAATTTTTTCATGAGATTTAGGAACATTTTGGCCATTAGTTCTTTGAAGCTCCTTTTTGCCCTTTTATCTATCTCCTCCCTATTACCTCCACTGTATACATGTTGGTGTGCTTGAAAATGCTCCATAGGAAAAGAGCAGGTTCTGTTCATTTTTTTCCATTCTGATTTCTTTCTCTTCCTCAGACTGTATAATCTCAACTGACTTTAAAGAGGTACAAGAAGGGAAATCTTCATGGTGACAAAATAGTTTTGTATCTTGATTGGAGTTGTGGTTATATAAACATACACATGACAAAATGATATACAGCTATACACATACACATTGTACCAGGTGAATACCCCAGTTTTGAAAATGTACTGTAATTTTGTAGGATGTAACCACCGGGGAGAATTACAAGAGACCTGTGATCTATTTTGGCAATATTCTATGATTCAATACTTATTTTTAAAAAACTGAACAAAACATTTTAAAGAAGAGAATAAAAGTAACCCATTAAAATGAATGGATTTTGAAGTTCAATTACTGAAAATGACATGTGACATTATGATGAATGGTACTATAAGTTCATTTTAAAACACAGGTATTAAAGATACAGTTTTATTATTTTGAAAATAAGAATATAAATTTGAAATGGCAAATGGGGAAAAATGTTATTAAAATATGAAATCTGCTGTGTAGAAACATACAGAAAATTGGTTATGGTGTGTACATAATTTGTAATTATATTCAACCAGGCTGCAATTTGGAATCCATGGTTGTCAACAGTGGCTTATATTTTTATACAAGCACAGTAAGAGCCACCAAAATACAAAATATTTTTTAAGTGAATTTTGAACACCAAGAAAAGAAATCAGCATCTCAGTATATACACATTTAAGAGGCAAGCATAGTTTACTTCCCTGTGAAAATGTAAACCTAGGCTCTACCAGTTGAATCCAGTTTCTTTGTTTGCTTGTTTATATAGTAAGCTATGCTATTTTGTGGGGCTTCCCTGCTGGCTCAGTGGTAAAGACTTCACCTGCCAATGCAGGAGACACGAGTTCGATCCCTGTGTCAGGGAGATCCCCTGGAGAAGGAAACGGCAACCCACTCCAGTATTCTTGCCTGGAGAATTCCATGGACAGAGAAAACTGGTGAGCTGTAGTCCACGGAGTCACAGAGTCAGACATGACTTAGTGACTAAATAACAGCAACAAAAAAAGCTGTTTTATGACAGACACCATCTTTGTTCCCTCCTTACACTTAGATTTAATTACCAGGGTCAAGGAAGAAATTGTAGGGCCTTTAAAATATCCATGTTTGAAATGGTATTTCAGCATGTTAGATATACAGCTCTTGTAAAATCACCGTTAGAGTACGAAATGGTATAATAAATTGATGATTTATAGCTGACTAACTTGACACAATCAAGGAGTATTACATTGTATCAAATGGGACACAGAGCCTATGCTCTGGAGCTATGGAGTTATTCACTTTCTCTTCTTCAGAATTAATAGTGAATACCTAGACTTCTGCCTTACTCTAGCAGGCTCACTGGGATTCCTTTAAACTTGAAATTTGTTTTCAAGTTAATTTTCTGATTTGCAGTTAATTTTTATACTTAAGACCTCATGAGGGTTTTATGAGGTCACTTGCCTCCTTTACATGTCACTGTCTGTTTAATAAATTCAAAACGTATTAACATTTGATAAATTCTCTTTTCAGGAAAAAACTTTTTCAGAACTATTGCCCCAATATCTAGAAATGCACATTATAGTCGAAAAAGCTTTGGTAAGTCAAACTTTCCCCTCCTTCCATTGCTCTCTCTCTTCTTTCCCATTTTAATTTTCCTTTCTTAAAGTTTAATGTTTTATTGCTATCACCTAGAGAACATCAGCCAAAATGTTTAATCATTTCTGAATATTAAATTTATGAAATCAATTTATGGAAATTTATTATATTGTTAGCTCTCTTGCAGGTTTCAAAATTAATATTTCTAATGATCATGGAAAGGTAGCTATACTTTTTTTTGCTAAATGTTTATAGAAAAATTAAAACATAGAACTGCCAATTTGGAGCAATTTATCTTTCAGAGTCCAGACATTTTTTATTTTATTTTTAATTAATTCATTTTTTATTGAAATATAATTGATTTACAATTTTGTGCCAGTATCTGCTATACAGTAAAGTGAATCAGTTATATACATATAAACATTCCTTTTTGGTATTCTTTTCCATCATGGTTTATCACAGGACATTGAATACAGCTCCCTGTGCTATAAAGTGGGACCTTGTGCTTATTTGCCTTCTCTCTTTAAACATTATGAAAAACTTCTTAAAGACATAATGTATGTAATTTTCTGATGATTTCCAATTAAAAAGATTTAATTTTAGGTGTGACTTGGATATAGTTAAGAGGCATGGCTCACTGGTAAAGAATCCGCCTGCAATGCAGGAGACGTGGATTGGATCCTTGAGTCAGGAAGATCCCCTGGAGAAGGAAATGGCAGCCCACTCCAGCATTCTTGGCTGGAAAATCCCATGGACAGAGGAGCCTGGAGGGCAACAGTCCATAGGGCCACAGAAGAATCAGACAGGACTGAGTGACTAAACAACAAACAACAACAAATGTATGTAATTAGGATCCCAAACTAGCCTCAGTTCAGTTCAGTTCAGTCGCTCAGTCGTGTCCGACTCTTTGCAACCCCATGAATCACAGCACACCAGGCCTCCCTGTCCATCACCAACTCCCGGAGTTCACTCAAACTCACGTCCATCGAGTCAGTGATGCCATCCAGCCATCTCATCCTCTGTCGTCCCCTTCTCCTCCTGCCCCCAATCCCTCCCAGCATCAGAGTCTTTTCCAATGAGTCAACTCTTCGCATGAGGTGGCCAAAGTACTGGAGTTTCAGCTTTCGCATCATTCCTTCCAAAGAAATCCCAGGGCTGATCTCCTCCAGAATGGACTGGTTGGATCTCCTTGCAGTCCAAAGGACTCTCAAGAGTCTTCTCCAACACCACAGTTTAAAAGCATCAATTCTTCGGTGCTCAGGTTTCTTCACAGTCCAACTCTCCCATCCATACATGACCACTGGAAAAACCATAGCCTTGACTAGACGGACCTTTGTTGGCAAAGTAATGTCTCTGCTTTTCAATATGCTATCTAGGTTAGTCATAACTTTTCTTCCAAGGAGTAAGGGTCTTTTAATTTCTTGGCTGCAGTCACCATCAGCAGTGATTTTGGAGCCCCCAAAATTAAAGTCTGACACTGTTTCCACCATTTCCCCATCTATTTCCCATGAAGTGATGGGACCAGATGCCATGATCTTCATTTTCTGAATGTTGAGCTTTAAGCCAACTTTTTCACTCTCCTCTTTCAGTGTCATCAAGAGGCTTTTTAGTTCCTCTTCACTTTCTGCTATAAGAGTGGTGTCACCTGCATATCTGAGGCTATTGATATTTCTCCCGGCAATCTTAATTCCAGCTTGTGTTTTCTTCCAGCCCAGCATTTCTCATGATGCACTCTGCATATAAGTTAAATAAGCAGGGTGACAATATACAGCCTTGACGTACTCCTTTTCCTATTTGGAACCAGTCTGTTGTTCCATGTCCAGTTCTAACTGTTACTTCCTGACCTGCACACAAATTTCTCAAGAGGCAGGTCAGATGGTCTGGTATTTCCATCTCTTTCAGAATTTTCCACAGTTTATTGTGATCCACATAGTCAAAGGATTTGACATGTCAATAAAGCAGAAATAGATATTTTTCTGGAACTCTCTTGCTTTTTCAATGATCCAGTGGATGTTGGCAATTTGGTCTCTGGTTCATCTGCCTTTCCTAAAACCAGCTTGAACATCTGGACTAGCCTAGGATGCACAATACTATCTACCTACCCTCTCATCCCCAGATGAGGCTGGGGTCTCTGACCACACTTCCTAACTGCCTTGCCCTCTCCTTAACCTGCTGTACCCTCTCCAGTCACACTGTTTTCTTTGAAGTGTGATAGATATTTGCCAGCTGACCAATTGACTTAATATTTTTTTCCCAATTTTTTGAGGAATTATTGATAAATATGATTGTATATGGCTAAATTGTACAATGTGAAGATTTGATGACCATGTACATTGCGGATTGTTTACCAAGACCAAGATAATTAACACATTCACTGCCTCACAGCATTAACATTATGTTCCGTGTATGTGTGTGTGTGTGGTAAGAACACTTAAGAGAACTCATCAACTTCCAAGTGTACAATACCATATCATTAACTATAGTCACTGTGCTGCACATTAGATACTCAGAACCTATAACTGAAAAGTTTGTACCCTTTGACCTATATTTCTCCATTACTTCCTCTGGCAACCAAAATTCTATTCTTTGTTTCTATGAAATTTGACTTTTGTTTGTTTGTTTGTTTTTGTTTGTTTGTTTTAGATTCTACATGTTAGTGATGCCATGACACAACACAGTTTCTGTCTTTCTTGGGTTGGCTTATTTCACTTAGCACAATGCCCTCCAGATTTATCATGTTGTTGCAAATGAGAGAATTTCCTCCTTTTTGTGACTGAATACTATGCCATTGTACATGTACTGTACTAAGTCACTTTACTTGTGTCCAACTCTTTGCAACACTATGGATTTTAGCCCACCAGGTTCCTCTGTCCATAGGATTCTCCAGGTAAGAACACTGGAGTGGATTGCCAGGCCCTCCTCCCATTGTGCATAAATACCACTTTTTTCTGTTCTTTCATCTTTTGACGACACTTAAAGTTGTTTTTATATCTAGGCTATTGTGAATAACATTTCAAACATGGGAATACAGATATTTCTATGAGATATTGATTTCACTTTCTTAGGTTCTATACTGAGAAGTGGGGTTGTCATTCATATGGCAGTTCTTTTTTTGATTTTTAAGGAACTGTTAAATTGTTTTTCCGGAGAAGGCAATGACACCCCACTCCAGCACTCTTGCCTGGAAAATCCCATGAACGGAGGAGCCTGGTGGGCCACAGTCCATGGGGTCGCTAAGAGTCGGACACGACTGAGCTACTTCACTTTCACTTTTCCCTTTCATGCATTGGATAAGGAAATGGCAACCCACTCCAGTGTTCTTGCCTGGAGAATCCCAGGGACGGGGAAGCCTGGTGGGCTGCCGTCTAAGGGGTTGCACAGAGTCAGACACGACTGAAGTGACTTAGGAGCATATTGTTTTCCATAATGCTGTACCAATTTACAATCCCACAAAGTACAAGGGTTTCCTTTTCTCAACATGCTCACCAGCATTTGTCAGTTCAGTTCAGTCACTCAGTTGTGTCTGACTCTTTGCAACCCCATGGACTCCAGCGCACCAGGCTTACCTGTCCATCACCAACTCCCAAAGCCTGCTCAAACTCATGTCCATTGAGTTGGTGATGCCATCCAATCATCTCATCCTCTGTCATTCCCTTCTCCTCCTGCCTTCAATCTTTCCCAGCATCAGGGTCTTCTCCAATGAGTCAGTTCATCACATCAGGCGGCCAAAATGCTGGAGCTTCAGCTTCAGTATCAGTCCTTCCAATGCATATTCAGGACTGATTTCCTTTAGGATTGACTGGTTGGATCTCTTTGCAGTCCAAGGGACTCTCAAGAGTCTTCTCTAACACCACAGTTCAAAAGCATCAATTCTTCAATGTTCAGCATTCTTTATAGTCCAACTCTCACATCCATATATGACTACTGGAAAAACCATAGCTTTGACTAGATGGACCTTTGTTGGCAAAGTAATGTCAGCCTTTTAATATGCAGACTAGGTTGGTCATAAGTTTTCTTCAAAGGAGCAAGCATCTTTTAATTTCATGGCCGCAGTCACCATCTGCAATGATTTTGGAAAGAAAATAAAGTCTGTCACTGTTTCCATTGTTTCCTCGTCTATATGCCATGAAGTGATGGGACTGGTTAGTTTTTTGAATGTTGAGTTTTAAGCCAACTTTTCCACTCTCCTCTTTTACTTTCATCAAGAGGCTCTTTAGTTCCTCTTCGCTTACTGCCATAAAAGTGGTGTCATCTGTATGTCTGAGGCTATTGATATTTCTCCTGGAAATCTTGATTCCATCTTGTGCTTCATCCAGTCCAGCATTTCACATGATGTACTCTGCATTTAAGTTAAATAAGCAGGGTGACAATATACAGCCTTGATGTACTCCTTTCCCAATTTGGAAAAAGTTTGTTGTTCCATGTCTGGTTCCAATTTTTGCTTCTTGACCTGCATACAGATTTCTTAGGCATATGTAAGCTGTTGTTTTTTTTTTTTCTTTTGTTTTGTTTTTTTGATGATAGCCATCTGACCAGTGTGAGGTGAAATCTCACTGTGGATTTTGTTTTCACTTCCCTGATGGTTAGTAATGTTGAATACCTTTTGTGTACCTGTTGGTCACTTGCATTTCTTTTTTGGAAAAATATCCATTTGGTAAACATAGTGTCTTTTGCGTATCTAGATAAGAGTGAAATTATTATGTCATTAGGTTAGTGTAAATTACTCTTAGAGGATATTGATAATTTTCAAAAGTGACTGTAGCAGTTTGTGCTTCCATCTTCTCACAAGTGATTGGTATTGATAGTCTTTTCAACTTTAAATGGCGTATAATCTAAGAAAATATTGAATCACCATGGTGTACACCTGAAACTAATATAATATTGTAAATTGACTATAGTTTTTAAAAATATATTTATCAGTTTCAAAAAAAATATTTTCTTTCTTTTCACCTTTATCCTATTTCATTTTGTTCTTTATCAAACCTTTTTGAATCATTCATGCCACATAATTTTCACTTTACATCATTAAGATTTCTGTCTTCCTAAAGATTTATTTGAGCATGTTGATTATTTTTAATGTTTATTTACTCTTCTTTAATTGCTAAGCATGCAATGGGAAATGCTGTGACTGATTTCTTCTGTTTTAGAAAATATCTACTTCAAGAAATCCCTTTATAATACAGACAGATCTGTGAAGTTATTTTAGTACCTCTTGATGATTTCAATTGTTTCTGCTGGACAGTGTCTTTAAAATACATAACAAGTGAGAATCTATTTTGAATCCCTAAGTATGATTTTTTTATTGTTGTTTGTTTTCATTATGGTAAATATTATTATCTTTATGTTAGTATATTTTAATTAATCTCACAAATCTTATGGTTTTCCTGCTTGCTATCATCAAGAGATATTCATCATACAAGAAAAATTGCTGTCACTTACATTTTTAAAAGGGTCATAAAAAATTTCTTTTTCAGTATGATTATATGGGATCAGAAATGATGGCTGTAACACAGAAAATTATCCAGATTATTGGCCTTGTCAATGCAGTAAGTTTTAACATTTTTGCGTGTATAAATTTATGAAAAGTCATTGAAAACCTTTTCATTATATCATGGCAAATTAATGACTTCAAGTCCTTGGGTTAATATCCAAGGTAATCAAGTAAACTTTATTTTTTGTGTACTGTTTTGATGTAATGATTTATTTTATTTGAATATATACAATATAAATCTTATTTTTAGATGTTCAGTCAGTTCAAACTGACTGTGATATTATCCTCCTTGGAACTGTGGTCAGATAAAAACCAAATTTCCACCACTGGAGATGCTGATGATTTATTACAAAGATTTTTGGCATGGAAACAGGACTATCTTATCCTTCGGCCCCACGATGTAACATTCTTACTTATGTAAGCACAATATTCTGCATTAATAAAGAGATATACATAAATAATTTCATTAATTTTATAATATAACACATTTATAGTGTTTTTCAGTTTTCTGTAGGCCCCTTTGAAAACGTTAAGTAAAATATAGCTGTTGCCATCGAGGTGATAGTGTAGTAGGAAACATGATAAAAATAAAAACAATCTGAATCACTTATATGACAAAATATTTTGGAATATAATTCATATGAAAAAATATTTCATGAGCTTTTATAATATCAGCTATATGACAGAATACATACAAACCCCAACTTATTAAGGATGCAAAACTGATACTATTCAGTTAATAAATATTACCTACGATTTGTGAATGCATTTCATGTCTACTGTTCAGTGAAGAAACATTTAGGTTTTTGGTAATATGATTAGGGCTTCCCTGGTGGCTCAGATGATAAGAATCTGCCTGCAGTGTGGGAAGCTCAGGTTTGATCCCTGAGTTGGGAAGATCTTTGGAGAAGGGAATGGCTGCCCACTCCAGTATTCTTGTGGAGAATTCCACGGACGGAGGAGCCTGGTGGGCTACAGCCTGTGGGATCGCAAAGAGTAGGACATGACTGAAGAAATGCCTGTCTATAATTTTAAAAACTGCTTATATTTAGATGGCAAGAATTATTTTCCATAAATTAAAAATTCCTTTTAATTTTTAGTGACCAAAACAATTGCTGAATAAGGGAAACTGAGGAGAATTTGATATAATAAAATTATATCAAGTCAAGGAGTTAGGTTAAGAAAAAAAATTGGTATTAAGGTGAATTATAGTTTTCAAAAATTTGAGCATTTTGTATAATATATTAGGTATTATTCAGATTAAAAATAGTATGTTTGAAAACTTATTTTAAATTTTATGGGAGATTTAACTTAATAAATAAGCTTGTGAATCGTTCTGAATGACCATGCTAATAAAAAAAGGAAACATTATAATGATGTAGTTACAGGAAACAGCCTAAATATGTGGGAGCAACATTTCCTGGCACAATATGCAATAGAAGCTATGATGCAGATGTTGCTGTGGTATGTAATACGTGTCCTCTCTGTGACTATTTTCTTCTAAACTTTATATTGTGTTTTATAAATATTATTTTACATAGTGAAGTAAACTTGATTTTTTCTCTGTATATGTATGGATTATTATTTTGTTGGGACAACATGATTTTAATCTCAGTTTATTTAATTATAAATTTCAAACATAGGAAAATGATACAAAGAGATATGACTATACCTCTTCACCAGCCTGGCATAAAAGATAATAGCATGTATCAGATTTCCTAAGGACAGAAAACCTTAGGGAAAAGTTAAAGCCTTCTGTTATGTCTCCTTCAAATTCAGGAAATAACAGAAGGCATGACTTCATATTTGCTAGTTTTTGCATATTTTATAATATTGTTGCAAATACATGTAACCATTAACTATGTATTATTGTTTTGCTTTGTTCTTACTTTATATATCATTTCAGAACTATTTTGAATAGCTTGTTAAAAGATGTATACAAGTTGAAGCATACAACTCTACTACTTACTTTTTCTTTCAAAATTATATCTTACCAAATAGAGCAACTATTCTTATTATAAATAAAAATGGTTTTACAAGACTATTGTAAACAACTAAATCAATTCTTTGCATAATCTACATTTCTTGAATCCTTATCCTTTTGTTTTTAAACTTTCCTTCCTGGCATATAACTTAGTAGGTATTTTCTTTTAAATAAAATTTTTATTGAGGTGCATCATGTATCGAGAACATTGCACAAGTCATAAATGTATAGCATGCTTGATTTTGGCCAAGTCATACATAGGTATAAGTATCACAGAGGTAAGAAAATAAAATCTTATCAACATATCAGAAGACTCCTAAATCCTCCCTCCCCCTATCTTGACACTTACTCACTGGTTAATTTGATCTTTCTTTGAGCTTTCTGTAAATAATAGAGTATGTGTTCTCAATGTGTGTGTTTACAACATATTTGCTCAAAGCTACGTCTTTGATAGTTATTCATGCTTATACGTGTAGAAATAGTTGTTCATTCTTTTGCTCTATATTTCTGAGTAATATGCCCAATAAATTCCTTGAGTATTCAAATTTCATTTCAGTTCAGTTCACTTCAGTCACGCAGTCGTGTCCTATTCTTTGCAACCCCACAGACTGCAGCACGCCAGACCTCCCTATCCAACACCAACTCCTGGAGTCTACTCAAACTCGTGTCCATTGAGTTGGTGATGCCATCCAACCACCTCATCCTCTGTCATCCCCTTCTCCTCCTGCCTTCGATATTTCCCAGCATCAGGGTCTTTTCAAATGAGACAGCTCTTTGCATCAGGTGGCCAAAGTATTGGAGTTTCAGCTTCAGCATTAGTTCTTCCAACGAATATTCAGGACTGATCTGCTTTAAGATGGACTGGTTCAATCTCCTAGCTGTCCAAGGGACTCTCAAGAGTCTTCTCCAACACCACAGTTTGAAAGCATCAATACTTCTGCACTCATCTTTATAGTCCAACTCTCACATCCATATATCACTACTGAAAAAACCATAGCCTTGACTAGATGGACCGTTGTTGGCAAAGTAATGTCTCTGCTTTTTAATAAGCTGTCTAGGTTGGTCATAACTTTTCTTCCAAGGAACAAGTGTCTTTTAGTTTCATGGCTGTAGTCACCATCTGCAATGATTTTGGAGCCCCCCAAAATAAAGTCTGTCACTATTTCCATTGTTTCCCCTTATATTTGCTATGAAGTAATGGGACCAGATGCCATGATCTTAGTTTTCTGAATGTTGAATTTTAAGCCAACTTTTTCACTCTCCACTTTCACTTTCATCAAGAGGTTCTTTAGTTCTTCTTCACTTTCTGCCATAAGGGTGGTGTCATCTGCCTATCTGAGGTTATTGATATTTCTCCCAGCAAATTTGATTTCATCTTGTGATTCATCCAGCCCAGCATTTCTCATGATGTACTCTGCATAGAAGTTAAATAAGCAGGGTGATAATATACAGCCTTGACATACTCCTTCCCCAATTTGGAACCAGTCCATTGTTCCATGTCCAGTTCTGTTGCTTCTTAATTTGCATACAGATTTCTCAGGACGCAGGTCAGGTGGTCTGGTATTCCCATCACTTGAATGGTTTTTTACAGTTTGTTGTGATCCACACAGTCAAAGACTTTGGCATAGTTAATAAAGTAGAAGTAGGTGTTTTTCTGAAACTCTGTTGCTTTTTTGATGATTCAACGGATGTTGGCAATTTGATCTCTGGTTCCTCTGCCTTTCCTAAATCCAGCTTGAACATCTGGAAGTTCACTGTTCATGTACTGTTGAAGCCTGGCTTGGAGAAGTTTGAGAATTTACTTTGCTAGCATGTAAGATGAGTGCAATTGTGTGGTAATTTGAGCATTCTTTGGCATTGCTTTTCTTTGGGATTGTAATGAAAACTGACCATTTCCAGTCCTGTGGCCACTGCTGAGTTTTCCAAATTTGTTGGCATATTGACTGCAGTACTTTCACAGCATCATATTTTAGGATTTGAAGTAGTTCAATTGGAATTCCATCACCTCCACTAGCTTTGTTAATACTGATGCTTCAAAATTAGGCATTATCTATTGACTTCCTATATTGACATCAGGATTCAACATCCTAATAGCTTATTTCTTCATGGAAACATTTAAGATCTTTTTATCCTTCCATGGTATCTTTTATCATCCAACATGCTTGTTACATTAGAGCACTTTCAATCTGGGTACTAATTTACATCTGTCCTGAGAAGTTTTATTGTATTGTTTACTTGATCATATTTTGTTTCCCTTTTCTTTGTAGAAATTTGTTAAGTATGTATGAGAGCATTTTGACTCATCATCTTTTTTTTTTTTTTTTTTGCTCTTTTTAACTTTTTCTTTTTCTTTTTAATCCTTTTCCCTACCTTGAGCAATTGGCTTAACTTTTTCCAGGGCATAAAATTGTGCAACTTCATATCATGGGTGGTGGTGGTTTAGTTGCTAAGTAATGTCTGACTCTTGTGACCCCATTTACTGTATGTAGCCCATCAGGCTCCTCTGTCCATGGGATTTCCCAGGCAAGAATACTTGAGTGGGTTGGCATTTTATTCTCCAGAGGATCTTTTCCACCCAGGAATCGAACCCATGTCTCCTGTCTCCTGCATTGCAGATGGATTCTTTACCACTGAGCCACCAGGGAAGCCCAATCACGGGTAGAAACCTTGCAATTATTGAAGTCCCTGAACACCTTGGTTTAAAGCCATATATGTTACAAACTGCATAAGACATATATCATGCTGTAGTTGAGTGTTCTATAAATGCCAGTTTTATAGACATTGTCTGATAATATTTTTCATGTCTTTTGAACAATTTCCTGTTGTCTAGTGCTTTTATCAATTATGAGAGTTGTTGAAGTCTCCAACTAAATTATGTATGTGTGTGTTTATTCTTTCAATTGTATTCATCGTAGCCTCATATTTTTGCAGCTCTTACATTTGATATGCAAACATTTAAGATTATTATTGAATTTTTTATTACTGCAATATCCTTTGTCCATGATAATCTTTTTTCTGAAGCTAGCTTCATCTGTTATCAATATAGCCTCTCCAGCTTTCTTATGATGAATGTTCATATGTTAAATCTGTTTTCTTAACTGCTTTTGTCTTTATATATTATGTGAATTTCCAGTCAGCAGCTGGACCATGTGTTTTTTTCCTCTGTTTCACCAATCTGTTTCTTTTAATTAGTGTGTTTAGACAATTTGCACTGAATCTAATTTCTGATGCATCTATATTTCAGTTTGTCAACTTAGTATATGTTTTCTGTTTTATCTCTCTTTTTTTGGTCCTCTGTTGCCATTTACAGTTCTCATTTTTTCTAGAACAATTTTTCATATTCTATTTTGATTTATTCATCATAGACATAATAAGCAAGCATGACCCATTGGCCAAATCTGGCCAACCACCTATATTGTAAATAAAGTTCTATTTACAGCTTTATCCACACATTAACCCACTGTGTGTAGGTAATTACAGTTGTGACAAATACTGTATAGTACACAAATATATCCTGTCTCTTTATATAAACTATCAATCTCTTTTTAGTGTTTTTCAATATTTCTCTTTGTAAAACATTTTTCATATGTTCTGTAGTGAGATTACACACGCACAGTGACACGATCACGTACACACGTTTGTTTACCAGCATTTTACTATTTCAAGTAGAATACAGAAATGTTAATACCATATTTATTTTAGATCTGAAATTATGTGCATAATCATAAAGTGGGAAATTTTATAGTATAGTTTGCTTAAATATTACTTCTAAGCAATTAGTAAGTATACACACTAAATTATAATTTTTGTTTTCAACACTGAAACATAATTTTTATTGAAAAAAATCAAATGAAAAATAGTCTATTTTATCTACCCATGTAAGTACATTTTCTGTTCCTCTTTCTTCATTACTGATGTTACAGGTTTTCTTTTATTATCATTTTCTTTCTTGTCTGAAGAGCTTCCTTTAGTCATTTTTTTTAAAGCTTGGTTACTGGCCATGTGTCTCTTAATTTTCCTTCATTTTAGAATGTCTTTATTTCATCTTCATTATTTAAGAATATTTTTGCTGGATGAAAGTCATTTTCAGCACTTCAAAACTATTGTGTTACATTCTCTGTCTGACATTATTTCTAATGTCAGAATTAGAAATAATTCTGACATTAATTCAGAATTAATAGGATGAGAACTCCTATTAATCATTGTTCCTCTGTAAGCAATCTGTTGTTTTCCTTTGGTTGACTTCAAGACATTTAAAAGTTTTCTCTGGCCATCTAATTATGATGTGTCTGATCATGCATTATTTTGAGTTTATTGTTAGAAGTTTTGTGAATCTATTAAATATGTAGATTTGTGTCTTTTGCCAAATTGAGGAGATTTTAAGCCATTTTTTTCTTCAACTATATTTCAGCTATGCATTTTTTTTCTGGGCCACTAATGATATTAATGTTAGGTTTTGTTGTTGTGTTGTCATTGTCCCACTGCTCCTGTATTTCTGTTAATTTTTTCAAAAGCTATTTCTCTGTTTTGAGATTGGATAATTTATACTAATCAGTCTTTAAGTTCACTGATACTCCCTCTGTCATCTCTGTTTTTTTACTAAATTCATCTATTGAAGTTTATTTTCTTATTATTGTATTTTTTATCTTTTGAAGTTTTAATTTGGTTCTTTTTATATTATCTTTATTTGATGAGATTTTCTATTTCTTAATTTCCTTTAAGAGTTTTTGCAATAGCTCATTGGAGCATTTTTATGGTGGTTGCTTTAAAATCCTTGTCAGGAAATGCATCTTGGTTTTGCTTTCTGTTGATTGCCATTTCTGACTGCAGTCAAGATATTCCTGGTTCTTGGTATGTGAGTAATTTGGGGCTGTATTCAGAATATTTCTGAGAATTGTCATGAGGCACTGATTTCTCTTTATATTTTCCATTTCTGAAGACAGTTCCTTTTCTAAAATACACATTCTAGGCTAGTTTTATGGGCCATTGCTCACATCCTGATTTAGTTTCCATGGCTTTTTTAATGATATTCTTTGAGACCTTGGACATTATACCATTCATTGGAAGTCTGGATTCTGCTGCTTTTCTCTGACGAGGGTTGATTTTTGTTTGCTTGTTTTGTCGTTCAGTGCTCTTGGTTAAAGTCAAAACAGCAACTCAGCCTCACAGAAGGCAGCTCTGGCCTCAGCTGAGCTCTTCAGTTTGAGGCTGCTAATTGTATGAGTGTCTCAGGAATCAGCGAGAAATGTGGGAGACAGAATTCGGATTATCTTCTTTCTGAAGTTTTCTGCTTGTGTATTTGGCAGTCATAATTTCCTGATATTCACATTTTATATTTTCCAGGCTAGAGATGGTAAAGATTTTGCCCTGAGTTGCCCTGTGATCCCAGATGCCATGTCCATTATACTTGGCCTCAGTCTAAAAGTCACATAAACTCTTTTTAGTTTTCTCTGAGCATAGACTCCTGACCAATGCTAAAAGCTTCTGTTAATCCCAGGTGGACTCCAACTTCTTCACCACCTGAAGTATCTATTATATTCTATATTATAGATTCTAAGTCTCTACTGAACCTGTACCATATTCATTTTCTTCTCTGTTTTCTCCCTGTATTTGTGTACATGCAAACACACACACCACACAACTCTTCCTACCCACCCCCAGCTTTATTGGCTTCCCTGATAGGTCAGCTGATAAAGAATCCACCTGCAATGCAGGAGACCCCTGTTTAATTCCTGGATAGGGAAGATTCCCTGGAGAAGGGACAGGCTACCCTTCCAGTGTTCTTGGGCTTCCCTTGTGGCTCAGCTGGTAAAGAATCCACCTGCAATGAGGGAGACCTGGCTTTGATCCCTGGTTTGGGAAGATCCCCTGGAGAAGGGAAAGGTAGCCACTCCAGTACTCTGGCCTGGAGAATTCCATGGACTGTATAATCCATGGACTGTATAAAGAGTCAGACATGACTGAATGACTTTCACTTTCACTTTCTAGCTTTACTGAGACATAATTGACAAATAAAATACTTATATAATTAAAGTGTACTGTGGAAAATTCTGAAAGAGATGGGAATACCAGACCACCTGACCTGCCTCTTTAGAAACCTGTAGGCATGTCAGGAAGCAACACTTAGAATTGGACATGGAACAACAGACCCGTTCCAAATAGGAAAAGAAGTAGTCAAGGCTGTATATTGTTACCCTGCTTATTTAACTTATATGCAGAGTACATCATGAGAAACGCTGGGCTGGAGGAAGCACAAGCTGGAATCAAGATTGCCAGGAGGAATATCAATAACCTCAGATGTGCAGATGACACCACCCTTATGGCAAAAAGTAAAGAAGAACTAAAGAGCTTCTTGATGAAACTGAAGGAGGAGAGTGGAAAAGTTGGCTTAAAGCTCAACATTCAGAAAACAAAGATCACAGCATCTGGTCCCATCACTTCATGGCAGATAGATGGGGAAACAGTGAAAACAGTGTCAGACTTAATTTTGGGGGGCTCCAAAATCACTGCAGTTGGTGACTGCAGCCATGAAATTAAAAGATGCTTACTCCTTGGAAGGAAAGTTGTGACCGACCTAGACAGCATATTAAACAGCAGAGACATTACTTTGCCAACAAAGGTCTGTCTAATCAAGGCTATGGTTTTTCCAGTGGTCATGTATGGATGTGAGAGTTGGACTATAAAGAAAGCTGAGCACCGAAGAATTGATGCTTTTGAACTGTGGTGTTGCAGAAGCCTCTTGAGAGTCCCTTGGACTGCAAGGAGATCCAACCAGTCCATCCTACAGGAGATCAGTCCTGAGTGTTCATTGGAAGGACTGATGTTGAAGCTGAAACTCCAATATTTTGGCCACCTGATGCGAAGAGCTGACTCATTTGAAAAGACCCTGATGCTGGGAGGGATTAGGGGCAGGAGGAAAAGGGGATGACAGAGGATGAGATGGTTGGATGGCATCACCGACTCAATGGACATGAGTTAGGGTAGGCTACGGGAGTTGGTAATGGACAGGGAGGCCTGGCGTGCTGTGGCTCATGGGGTCACAAAGAGTCGGACATGACTGAGCAACTGAACTGAACAATGTGATAATTTGATACTAGTTATGGAATGATTCCAAAAATTAATCAATATATCCATCAATCCACTTTATTTATGAAAATGCTTAAGACCCACTCTCTTGACAGTTTTCAAGTATATAATCCAGTCTCATCAACTGTAGTCACCATGCTTTATACCATGCACATACACACACAATATCTTTATTTAGGGTATGAATTAAATTTTACTCATAATTTTTTTGATATAGAAAAACTGGGAAGTTCTAAAAAAATTTTGTTTGTAATTTCTAAAAATTTTGTAATTATTAAATAAATGTAATAAATACATTTATTTACATAAATAAATTACACTTATTTATGAAATGAGTGAAATTTTCATTTCATTCATGTGAAATGCTACTCTACACTTCTGTCAGTCTCTTTGGGCTGACATCTCACTCGAGATTTCTTTACCATGGCCTTGCTCGTGTCTTGAACTTCCACCCTATCATTTCTTTACTTCACTCATTATACTACAACCTTTGAACAGGTTCCCAAACAAGCTTGCTACCACTATTCATAATGGTGGGTCATTTCCCAAACTTTGTATCTCATCCTAAGCATCAATGCCACAAATAGACTTTCCTAACTATCTGAACTATACAGTTATGCCCCTCCTCAGAATTCTCTGTTGAAGAATTCCATTTCTTTAGAGCACTTTCCATGTTTTCTTTATATCTGGTAGGTTTGTTGTTACTTTCCAACTAATTTTCTTTCCCCTCTTCTGTAAAATATGCTCCAAGTGTGGACAAAGTTCCTTCTTTTCATACATGTCACTATATTCTCATCTTTTTTATCATAGTGCCTGACCTATGTCTATATTGAACTATATTTGTTAATTGAAAGAATTGATTTAATAAGAAAGTTAAATGTGTTTGATTACATTTTACCTTATCTCATGCTCTTTAATAAATTAACTAGTATGGATATTCAGATTGATGATTTATCAAAATGAAGTATAAATCTGGTCAACATGGAAAAGTATTAAAATATAAAATTTTATAGGAACAAAGCTCTTTTGATGTATTACTTGCTTTCATTTTCTTCTCATATGTTGGTTTTCTCTTCAACTTTCTTTATTTCAGTATCCAGGCACAATAACATTGGAGGGATTTTCAGTTATTATAGCTCAACTACTTGGCCTTAAAATAGGGTTAGCATATGATGACATCCAGGAGTGTTCCTGTCCAACAGCTAAGTGCATAATGAACCATGAAGCAGTGTAAGCCTTGTTTTTCCTCTCAAATTAATGTCACGCACATGTTTGTGCAGTTGATTACAACATGTGAAGAATTTATATTTTATACTCAATCCCACATCAAAAATTGGGAAGGAATGTTGTGCAAGACGAGAAATCACACTAGTGAATTTGTCCATGTGACACAAGACTCCAGAAAGTAGTGGATCCCATAATGAAATATTCACTAAAGGGAATTCGAGGAAAAATGTAAAGACTTATGAGGGCTATGAAATATTGTATTCACACAGATAGTTTTGATGTTTATATTGTTGTTGTATCTGTTGTTCAAAGCAAAATCACCCTTGGCAATGTAACATAGCACTGGTCCCTTTGGCTATTATACTGAGGGGAACAAAAAAGAAGAAAAGATTTGAAGAAGAAAGTAGATGTCCGTATTTGCAGATAGTATGATTGACTACCTACGCAAAGGCAGCAGAATCAGTCAGTGTACCATCAGAACAACAATATCAGAAAATTCATCAGGGTGATCAATCTTGAAAACTAGTCTGTGTACCAGCACTAAGGAAATAGATGACTTACTATAAAATGTCTAATTTTTCCAGAAGTTCATCCATTCAGTACAATTCCAGTCAATATTTTAGGTTATTTTTAAGGAACTGGATGAACTCTGTGGGAGGCATAAAATGGAGATAATAGACATAGATGACATTTTCATGATTATGGAGTGGAATTTATAATCAAAGGAGAGATTTTATTGATGGGAGATATGACATATCTATAGATTGATCAAAATAAAGAGAAGAGGAGGAAAAGATGATGATGTTGGATATAAGGAACACAGGAGCAAAATCATGAAGTAATGTAGAAGAGAATGTAGGATCTAGTGCTTAAGTAGAGGGGCTGACTTTTAATCAGATCAAATCAGATAAGTTGCTCAGTCATGTCCGACTCTTTGCGACCCCATGAATCACAGCACGCCAGGCCTCCCTGTCCATCCCCAACTCCCTGAGTTCACTGACACTCACGTCCATCAAGTCAATGATGCCATCCAGCCATCTCATCCTCCGTTGTCCCCTTCTCCTCCTGCCCCCAATCCCTCCCAGCATTACAGTCTTTTCCAATGAGTCAAGTCTTTGCATGAGGTGGCCAAAGTACTGGAGTTTCAGCTTTAACATCATTCCTTCCAAAGAAATCCCAGGGCTGATCTCCTTCAGAATGGACTGGTTGGATCTCCTTGCAGTCCAAGGGACTCTCAAGAGTCTTCTCCAACACCACAGTTCAAAAGCATCAATTCTTCGGCGCTCAGCCTTCTTCACAGTCCAACTCTCACATCCATACATGACCACAGGAAAAACCATAGCCTTGACTAGATGGACCTTTGTTGGCAAAGTAATGTCTCTGCTTTTGAATATGCTATCTAGGTTGGTCATAACTTTCCTTCCAAGGAGTAAGCGTCTTTTAATTTCATGGCTGCAGTCACCATCTGCAGTGATTTTGCAGCCCAGAAAAATAAAGTCTGTTTCCACTGTTTCCCCATCTATTTCCCATGAAGTGGTGTGACCGGATGCCATGATACTCATTTTCTGAATGTTGAGCTTTAAGCCAACTTTTTCACTCTCCACTTTCACTTTCATCAAGAGGCTTTTTAGTTCCTCTTCACTTTCTGCCATAAGGGTGGTGTCATCTGCATATCTGAGGTTATTAATATTTCTCCCAGGAATCTGGATTCCAGCTTGTGTTTCTTCCAGTCCAGCGTTTCTCATGATGTACTCTGCATATAAGTTAAATAAACAGGGTGACAATATACAGCCTTGACGAACTCCTTTTCCTATTTGGAACCAGTCTGTTCCATGTCCAGTTCTAACTGTTGCTTCCTGACCTGCATACAAATTTCTCAAGAGGCAGATCAGGTGGTCTGGTATTCCCATCTCTTTCAGAATTTTCCACAGTTTCTTGTGATCCACACAGTCAAAGGCTTTGGCATAGTCAGTAAAGCAGAAATAGATGTTTTTCTGGAACTCTCTTGCTTTTGCTATGATCCAGCAGATGTTGGCAATTTGATTTCTGGTTCCTCTGCCTTTTCTAAAACCAGCTTGAACATCAGGAAGTTCACGGTTCACATATTGCTGAAGCCTGGCTTGGAGAATTTTGAGCATTACTTTACTAGCATGTGAGATGAGTGCAACTGTGCGGTAGTTTGAGGATTCTTTGGCATTGCCTTTCTTTGGGATTGGAATGAAAACTGACCTTTTCCAGTCCTGAGGCCACTGCTGAGTTTTCCAAATTTGCTGTGAAACAGTTTCACAGCATCATCTTCCAGGATTTGGAATAGCTCAACTGGAATTCTATCACCTCCACTAGCTTTGGTCGTAGTGATGCTTTCTAAGGCCCATTTGACTTCACATTCCAGGATGTCTGGCTCTAGGTCAGTGATCACACCATCGTGATTATCTGGGTCATGAAGATCTATTTTGTATAGTTCTTCTGTGTATTCTTGCCATCTCTTCTTAATATCTGCTGCTTCTGTTAGGTCCATACCATTTCTGTCCTTTATCGAGCTCATCTTTGCATGAAATGTTCCTTTGGTATCTCTGATTTTCTTGAAGAGATCCCTAGTGTTTCCCATTCTCTTGTTTTCCTCTATTTCTTTGCACTGGTCGCTGAAGAAGGCTTTCTTATCTCTTCTTGCTATTCTTTGGAACTCTGCATTCAGATGCTTATATCTTTCCTTTTCTCCTTTGCTTTTCACTTCTCTTCTTTTCACAGCTATTTGTAAGGCCTCCCCAGACAGCCATTTTGCTTTTTTGCATTTCTTTTCTATGGGAATGGTCTTGATCCCTGTCTCCTGTACAATGTCATGAACCTCATTCCATAGTTCATCAGGCACTCTATCTATCAGATCTAGTCCCTTAAATCTATTTCTCACTTCCACTGTATAATCACAGGGATTTGATTTAGGTCATACCTGAATGGTCTAGTGGTTTTCCCTACTTTCTTCAATTTAAGTCTGAGCTGGATAAATCCATTTATTGTGATAGAATGTTAGGAGTAAGTAGATTGAAACATACACATTACCATCTGTAAAATAGATAGCCGGTGGGAATTTGCTGTATTAATGCAGGGACTCCAAAGCTGGTGCTCTGTGACAACCTAGAGGGGTGGGTTTGGGAGGGAACTGGGAGAGAGGTTTAAGAGGAGGGGACATGTGTTTGCTTGTGGCTCATTTGTGTTGATGTATGACAGAAATTATCACCATATTGTAAAGTAATTATCCTCCAATTAAAAACAAAATTCTAAAAACTTAGCCAAGATTGACATTGTCTCCACCAAAAAGCATTAGTTTTTCATTTGGCGCATCATACAATTCATATTATATATGGTGCATTATATATGGTGCATATATATATTATATTCACATTATATATGGTGCGTATATATATATATTATATTCATGTTATATATGGTGCATTGTTTAGATGTGGTTTTATTAGCTAGGTTTATTTAACCTGAGGATTATTTCATTTTAGACTTTCCAGTGGTGTAAAGATTTTTAGCAACTGTAGCATGCATGAATATAGATATTTTGTTTCAACATTTGAAGCTCAGTGTCTTCAGAAGTTTTCAATATTGAAACCATTCTATCAAAATCAATCAGTATGTGGTAATGGGATTTTGGAAGCTCATGAAGAATGTGACTGTGGCAGTGAACAGGTGAGTGATTAAGACTGAAATCTGAGCACAGTTTTGTATGTTTCTGATAAGCAACCATGGTATATATGGAATAATATATGCAACTAAGTCTTCAGTAGAATTAAGATATAAAAATGAGGATAAATTAAGATGTATGAATCACTTCCACATACCTCTTCAACTGAGAAGATGAGTAGTCATGAAATCTGGGTTTGTACACACCATTCCCAATTATGCCAGCAGAGAATTTTTGAGTATGTGTACTAAATGAAATCTCTTTTAGCCTAAATCTTATGATTTCAGTCTCTGTTTTCTTTATAAACTTCCGAATTTGATCCAGCGTTTTTCTGTCTTTTGTCATTGCAAGAATGTTTAAACATTATAATGGGTTTTTCTTAATTATTCTCAAATATTCATGTATTTCCAGGTTTCAGGATGATCAAAATTTGTTCTTTATAATCTTTCTAAAGATAAATATAGAATCTATTATACTATATCTCCATCAGCCAAATGCGCAATTAACACTATTCTCAACTGATAGGACCAGATATTTAGTTTGTTATGGTATCATTATTTTCTAATATTTAACAATCCCCCCTATTTAAATAAAATTTCTTCATGATTACTCTCCCAGCAGCTATATGACTTTCTCATCCACCAACAAAAATAGCTAACCACTACTCATTTGTGTAACTTAAATCCTTACAAATTCTCTTAACCATCTACCATTTCCTTATATGTATGTATGTATCTATGTGTGTGTGCGTATATATGTATATATGTTTTCTGACTATCTCAGATTTTCCAGTGTCATCTTAGTTTTTTGCCAAATAGCACTATTAACATCTTGCATTGACATACCCCTGAATATGTGCCAGTTACTTGACAAATCTGATATTCTTAATGAAAGATAAAATGAAGTGGCATAATCTAGGGCTAAATCTACACAATGTGAGTTTCCGCAACTGCAGGCTACAGGTAGACTGATAACTATAGCATATGCTGACAGTGCTCTACCATATTTCCTTGGCACTGATTATTCCTGCAGCATGTTTTTGCTTCATGTACCGGATACTTTGTGATGTAGTGTTTGTTCTGTCCTCAATAGAATGGAATACTTGGGCAGTTATCAAGGAGAACTTAATGTACTCAGGACTAGCAATCAGCCCTCAGATAATTAGGATTGTGGATAATGTCCCCAATTGTTTGCTCTGCATGAGGAAATTCTCTAAAGCATGTTCTGCACCAGAGTTCTACAAACTATAGCCAGTGGACCAAATTCAGCTGCCATTCACTTTTGTAAATGGTACTTTATTGGAATGCAGCCATGCTTATACATTGTCATGTTGTCTATGACTCTTTTTATGCTATAACAATGGAGTTGAATAGTTGCAACAGAGAGCATATGGCATAGCATTTCTACAAAACTGAAACTATTTGCTCTTTCATCCTTTACAAAAAATGTTTTCTGTCCCCAACTCTGTATCATTTCCCAGAGGTATCTGTGGGATATTTTTTTTTTGATTTTAACTTTTTATTTTGTATTGGATTATAACCAATTAGCAATATTGTGATAGTGTCAGGTGAACAGTGAAGGGATTCAGTTTTATATATATATATATATATATATGTGTGTGTGTGTGTGTGTGTGTGTGTGTGTGTGTGTCAGAGAAGGCAATGGCACCCCACTGCAGTACTCTTGCCTGGAAAATCCCATGGATGGAGGAGCCTGGTAGGCTGCAGTCCATGGGGTCGCTGAGGGTCGGATACCACTGAGCGACTCACTTTCACTTTTCACTTTCATGCATTGGAGAAGGAAATGGCAACCCACTCCAGTGTTCTTACCTGGAGAATCCCAGGGACAGGGGAGCCTAGTGGGCTGCCATCTATGGGGTTGCACAGAGTCAGACACGACTGAAGTGACTTAGCAGCATATATATATGTATATATATATACATACATATATATTCATTCTCCCCAAACTCCCCTCCCATCCAAGCTGCCACATAACATTGAGCAAAGTTCCATGGGCTATACAGTAGGTCCTTGTTGGTTATTCATTTTAAATATAGTGGTGTGCACTGACAACCACAAGTTGGTTCTCTAAGTCTGTGAGTCTCTTTCTCTTTTGTATGTAAGTTCATTTGTATCATTTCCTTTTAGATTCTACATATCAGGAATGTCATATGATATTTCATCGTCTATGTCTGACTTACTTCACTCAGCATTACAATCTCTAGGTCCATCCATGTTGCTGCAAATGGCATTATTTCATTCTTTTTAATGGATAAATAATACTCCATGGTATTACAATCCCACTGCTGGGTATATATCCAGAGAAAATCATAATTTAAAAAGATACATGCACTCTAATGTTTATTGTAGCCTGTTTACAATAGCCAAGGCGTGGAAGCAATGTACATGTCCATCGACAGATAAATGGATAAAAAAGATGTGATATATATATATACAATGGAATGATACTTGTGAGATTTAGCTTTATCTTATAGGAGCCATATCTTACAGGAGCTCACAAATTGACATGTGTTAGCTTGCTTCCCTTCCCTAATATCCCATGCCAGTGCTTTGGTGTAAGCAGAATGGACCTTCAAATACATTTGCTCTCAAATCCCTGGAATTTGTGGGTGTGCATATTACATGGCAGAAGGTAATTTGCAGAAGTAACTAAGCATATGGACCTTAAAGAAGGGACATTATTCTGGATTATCTGGGTGGGTCCAGTCTAAGCACATGAGCCCTCAAAAACAGAATGTTCTCCAGGTGAAATCAGAGAGCTGTTACAGAAAGGGGCTCAAAAAGCCTTGGAAAGTGAGAGGGACTCAAACTGCTACTGAAGGAAGACACATGGAAGAATAAGAGGAAATGTTGGTATTTTCTTGGAGAAAAGACTAGTCCTTGGCTGATAGCTACCAAAGCAACAGGATGCTTATTCTCCAAATTGTGGTTTTACACTTGTGAGACTGTAAGCTATAACCTGACCTAGATTACCCATCTGAAATTCTGACTTATAGAAAGTATGATAAAATTAACTTGTGCAAGTTTTAAGTTGACCACTGAGTTTGTGGTCATTTGTAACAGCATCAGTAGGGAAATAATACACCTTCCAAATAAATTACTAATATGCATCCTTATTGCAGGCTTCCAGGTGGCTTAGTGGTAAAGAATCTGCCTGCCAATACAGGAGATGTGCATTTGATCTCTGGGTCGGGAAGATCACCTGGAGAAGGAAGTGGCAACTCACTCCGGTATGCTTGCCTGGGAAATCCCATGGACAGAGGAGCCTGGTGGGCTACAGTCGTAAAAGAGTTGAGCACAGTTTAGCGACTAAACCACCACAATGACAATCCTTGTTTCAGAGTCTCTTTCTGGGGAAACTCAAAGCACATTAGCTGAATCAGAAATTGTCCTAGGAAGCAGATACTCAGGATTCTGGAGCTTCCCTGGTGGCTCAGTGGTGAAGAATCCACTTGCCAATGCAAAAGACAGTTTCCATCACTGGTTCAGGAAAAATCCACTTGCCACAGGACAACTAAGCCTGTGCGCCACAGCTACTGAGCCTGTGCTCTAGAGCCCGGTAGCCGCAACCACCATAGCCTGAAGGCTCTAAAGCCTGAGCTCTACAGCAAGAGATGCCGCCGCAGTGAGAAGCCTATGCACTGCAACTAGAGAAAGTGCACGTGCAGCAATGAAGACCCAGCGAAGCCAAAAAAAAAATTAATAGAAAAAAATATATGATCCTGAAAGTGTATTTCATGCTGGCCACATAGTAATAGGTACTCATGTACTCATTTCTGGACTTGGCATATTTGAATAGATGCACTTGAGAAACTTAAACCTCCAGATTCCTCAGAAGCCCCTGGGCTGTGAAGTTACTGCCCGCCTCCTAGTGGAGCAGAGCATCACATTGTTTGTGGACCACAGAGACTTACATGAGATGGATGTCTCACAAGAGGATGCCTATTCTTCTCAAGATCTGTCTCTGCATTCCCTTGGTACCAGACCACCAGTTAGTGTCAAGTCTAAACGCAGCCCAAGTGAAGACACACTCTATGCTACTGGAATAAAGAGGTTATTTCTTTGAATTGTAGAATTTGCTAATATGTGTGGACAAGAACATGGAGAACATGCCAGGGAGAGATATCAAGGATATTGGCCCCAAGATATTGAAATATAAGCCTAGGTAAGGTATTGACAGGGGGATGCTGTCCAGTGAATTAGGATTTAATGCCTTGGTAGGGGACTTCCCTTGTTGCTCAGCTGGTAAAAATCTGCCTGCAATGAAAGAGACCTGGGTTCGACCCCTGGGTTGGGAAGATCCCCTGGAAAAGGAAAAGGCTACCCACTCCAGTATTCTGTTCTGGAGAATTCCATGGACTATACAGTCCATGGGGTTGCAAAGAGTCAGACACGACTGAGCACTTTCATACTAGGGGACTTCCCAGGTGGCTCATTGGTCAAGAATCTGCCTGCAATGCAGGAGGTACAAGAGAAGCAAGCTCGATCCCTCCGTTGGGAGGATCCCCTGGAGAAGGGAATGGTAGCCCACTCCAGTGTTCTTGCCTGGAAAACGTCATGGACAGAGGAGCCTGGTGGGCTACAGTCCATCAGACTGCAAAGGGTTGGACACAACTGAGTGAACGCGAGCATCCTTTCATCCAAGATAACCTAGGGCCAGCCTTGATTTGCTGCTGGGTGGAGCCTTGAAGATGGGAAACAATCTGGACTATAATAAATGAGGTTGTTATGCCAGAACTACCTTAATGGAGTAATACAGGAAGAGTCAAAAGTTGAGTAGTGGCCATATTTTAATACAAAAACTAGCACCTAATTATTTGAGTGGCCCAGAGTGCACCCCTTTCACTAAAGCAATGAAGAAATGCATTTCCAAGGAGATTCCAACATTGCTGAAAATCTCGGTGGTAGCTTTCTTCTATAGACTAGGGTTGGTGGTTGGTAGTACCAGTATGGAGTTGGGCATTCAATGTCACTAGGGATTGCTGAATTCCAAAATAGCTGAGGCCAAGCAGCTGTGGTTAAGAGAGATCTGGGTGGTCAATGATGAGATTCCTTGATGTATGTAGCTGAAAACAAGAAGGGAACAAAGGGCTGTTGTCAAATATTACTAATGGAAATTCACAATTCCTTGCTAAATTTATGCAACCAAGCCAGTTTCAGAGCCAGAGCTCATTGTTGAAGTTGAGGTTGAGATCCTACGGTAGCCCCAGTAAGGATATAAAGCAGCAATTTCCTCAGTGATTCCCCTCCATAGTGACCTCCAGCTGTTTGCTGTAGCTGTTCACTGGGGAAGACCCAGATCGTTATAGAATGATGCACAGAGCATCTTTACTCAAGAGGCTTACAAAGAGGAACCAAAGCACCATCATGGATAGCATAGGCATGTAGAGAATCCAAGTGGTACCTGGCATCTTTGGTAAAATCCATCTTAGAGTAGATCCAGTAGGTTCCTTAGCCTAACCTGTGGTCATGTTGCTAGTTCTTCTGTGACATATTGAGGTGACAATGAGAAGGTGACAGATCTTCACCTGGGTTCCCCAATATGTGGAGTAAGAACTACAAGAATGGGAAAGGATAAATATAAACACCTGAAATTACCAGGATAGAAATTAGCAAGCAGAATGTATTCTTGACGAAGAAATCAATAGGCAAAGTAGAAAATAATTTGAATTACATGAAAATGGAATGTAATGAAAACCAAGGCCATTGCAGAATGATTAGTTAGCAGATCTAACAGGGCTGATCAGAAGACCCAAAACATCTTCATGGTCAACATAGCTTCTGTATCCAAGCATCCTACACCCAAGTGCAAGTTCTTGTTATAAATAAATAAAATGGGTAAGACTCTACTAACATGAGTAAAGGAAAAAAAATCAGGAATAACAGTACTTAAAGATGAGACAACACGGTATGTCTTATAATATGACATGAAAAAATAGTAGGATGGCATCACAAACATTGTACTAATAAATTTAACAACCAGGAAAAAACAAACAAACAGCATTTGCAATTGCACTAATCTCAAACCCTAACAAAGTAATGCTCAAAATTCTCCAGCCTAGGCTTCAACAGTCTATGAACAGAGAACTTCCACATGTTCAACCTGGATTTAGAAAAGGCAGAGGAAGCAGAGACCAAACTGCCAACATCCAAAGAAAAAGCAAGAGAATTCCAGAACAACGTCTTCATTGACTATGCTAAAGCCTTTGACTGTGTGGATCACAACAAACTGTGGAACAATCTTCAAGAGATGGGAATTCCAGACCACCTTACCTGCCTCCTGAGAAATCTGGATTCAGGTCAAGAAGCAACAGATAGAACTGGACATGTAACAATGGACTGGTTCCAAATTGGGAAAGGAGTATGTCAAGGCTGTGTATTGTCACCCTGCTCATTTAACTTATATGCAGAGTACATCATGTGAAATGCCAGGCTGGATGAAACACAGGTTGGAATCAAGATTTCTGGGAGAAATATCAATAACTCTGGATATGCAGATGACACCACGCTTATGGCAGAAAGCAAAAAGAAACTAAAGAGCCTCTTGATGAAAGTGAAAGAGGAGAGTGAAAAACCTGGCTTAAAACTCAACATTCACAAAATGAAGATCAAGGGATCTGGTCCCATCACTTCATGGCAAATAGATGGGGAAACAATGGAACCAGTGACAGACTTTATTTTCTTGGGCTCCAAAATCATTGCAGATGGTGACTGCAGCCATGAAATTCAAAGATGCTTGCTGCTTGGAAGAAAATCTATGACCAACCAAGCTGCTGCTGCTGCAGCTAAGTCGCTTCAGTTGTGTCCAACTCTGTGTGACCCTAGGGACAGCAGCCCACCAGACTCCTCTGTCCATGGGATTCTCTAGGCAAGAATACTGGAGTATGTTGCCATTTCCTTCTCCATCTGTGACTGTAGTCTAGAAAAAGAAAGAAAGTGAAGTCACTCAGTCGTGTCTGACTCTCTGCGACCCCGTGAACTGTAGCCTACCAAGTTCCCCCATCTAAGGGATTTTCCAGGCAAGGATACTGGAGTGGGTTGCCGTTTCCTTCTTTAGACCAATCTAGACAGCATATTAAAAAGCAGAGACATTACTTTGCCAACAAATATCTGTCTAGTCAAAGCTACGGTTTTTCCAGTAGTCAGGTATGGATGTGAGATTTGGACCATAAAGAAAGCTGAGCACCGAGGAATTGATGGTTTTGAGCTGTGGTATTGGAGAAGGCTCTTGAGAGTCCCTTGGACTGCAAGGAGATCCAACCAGTCAATCCTAAAGGAAATCAGTCCTGAATATTCATTGGAAGGGCTGATGCTGTTACTTTGGTTCTATTACTTTGGCTACCTAATGCAAAGAACTGACTCATTAGAAAAGACCCTAATGCTGGGAAAGATTGAAGGCAAGAGGAGAAGGGGACAACAGAGGATGAGATAGTTGGATGGCATCACTGACTTGGCAGATATGAGTTTGAACAAGCTCCCGGAATTGGTGATGGATAGGGAAGCCTGGTGTGCTACTGTCCATGGGTTCGCAAGGAGTCAGACATGACTGAGTAACTGAACTGAACTGAACAAAGGACAACATGAGTAGAAAAAAATATGTGAATAGCCTTATATATTTTAAGTAAATAATGTGCATAATTTTAAACCTTAGAAAAGTTCATACCAGTTGTCTTTACTGGTGAAAATAAAAAATTAAGAAATTATACTGATTTTATGCAACATTACCTAGAGTATAGAAAAAAGCTATATGCTGTAATTCATTTTTAAGGATAAGATAACCTTAATTAAAGGGCTTCCCAGGTGGCACAGTAGTAAAGAATCTGCCTGCCAATGCAGGAGTTGCAAGACATGGAAGTTCTATTCCTGTGTCCAGAAGATTCCCTAGAGTAGGGAATGGCAAGTTACTCCTGTATTACTGCCTGGGAAATCCCACGGACAGGGGAGCCTGTTAAGTTACAGTCCATGGGGTGGAAAACAGTAGTACAGAACTAAACACACAAACACACACGCACACACATACATACACACAAATCTTTGATTAAATATCTAATGAGACTATTTCAAGGATGGATTTATGTATGCCCATATTTCTTTTTTTTACCTTTCACTTTTTTTAATATAAATTTATTTATTTTAATTGGAAACTAATTATGATCACAGAATTCTCAGTAAAAGATATAAACTGAATGTAATGAAATCTGCACATATGCACTAGCACACATATTACAGAATTTATTGGTTTATTTAAGGAATTTTAAAGTGTGATTATCTCAGTGGAGAGATAATAATCTTCTATTAAAAGGGAACTTACTGTATTATAGGGGAAGGTGTCTATAAAATCTTATAGTTAACATCATATACATGATGGTCTTTCTCCCTGAACTCCGTAATGAGGCATGATGCCCCCTATTATCTTTCATACTTGATTTTGACTGTGATGCACCAGCCAGCAAAGCAAAGCAGATTTAACAATCGGAAGTGTAACTTCATCCCTAATAATATGATTATGTAAAATTAAGACCTGAAATAATCCAGAAATAAATTATAATTTGTCTGTAAAAGTGCATTTATCAAGGTCAGTGTTTCCATAGTTCACAAAAATAAAGAGACTTCTTTATATCAGCAATAAATTAGAAAAAGAAATTTTAAGACACCATTTACAACAGAACTAAGAAACATGAAATGTTTAAGAATGTGTCCAGTAAAATATGTACAGGACCATGGAATAAAAAACTGCAAAGCATTGCTAGGAGAAATCATGGAAATATTTAACAAATTCAAAAAGAATCCTTATTGTAAGATTGAAGGAATTGATATTGATGAGATAGTGTTTTCTCTTCAAATTTATCATCTCCAGATGCGATCCCAATGTGTATAAATTCATCCTCAAACAAATATAGAGTTATAAAATAGAAGGGGATTTTACCAGCTTTTCAGAAAATTGTGTATCTTCTACTTTGTTACTACATCAAACTTGAAAAATGAAAATTTCTAATAGTTGCATTGTTAATTGTAAAACCAAAATTAGTGGATTATTTATATCCTATTATGCTAAAACCCACTGGTCTATATCACACTTCAAGTGTACCTTTGGCATGCATAGAATTTTCTAATTTCTAATGCTGTTTCACTGAATTATGCAGTTTCTAAATATTGACATTTTTCATTATAAAAGACCATAACCTTGTATTCATTAATATCATCACTAATATCAGAAAAGTAATGGAAAAATGAAGGCTCTGTGGATGGTAAAATTTTCCAAAATTCTAATTTTCACTTGAAAGATTCAAATTCAGTTGTTTTCCTTAGAGTAACAGGCATACTTCATTCACTTTTAAGAAAATGTCTGCCAAATACCTGAGCCTGAAAAACCGTGGTTTATCTGTCAGTTGTTCTCGCAAGTAAAAACGCTTTTTATGGTACATGTGACTAGTCAATCTGCAATGCAAACGATCATAAAAGTGTTTTCCTTGAGAATCTATAGTAATGGAGAATATATTGTGATTATGCATAAAAGGTGCTTATGAATGGTCTCCGTTTGTCACACGATATTAGAGGAATGTTCAAAGGTTAAAATTCAACAAATTTAGTAGTTTTTTACTTCTTTACCAAAGACCTCCTTAAATGAAGCTGTTGAGTACATGATGATGAATAATACAATGACCAAAAGCTTTGATTTAAACTAGACCTCCAGCAGTTTCATATACAATTGCTTTTACCCGATCAATGCAAATATCAATACAATATAAAAGACAAATAAAGTCTAATTATTATTAAGAATTTGTTGGCTTTATAGACATCATTAAAAATATTTTAGAGATCTCCCAAGATCTGCCAACTACATTTGGAGAGCTTATAGTTTGAACTAGTTGGCAGATAGTAAATGTAAAATTTTTGACTAATTTTAATAGTAAAGAAAAATTCAGTATTACGAAGTCACACACACAAACACACACTATAGTCTAGTGTAACAAACATAGATGCGAGTTTTCTATGATAAATATTGACAAGTAAATTCATGGTAAAGAATCTGCCTGCAGTGTGGGAGACCCAGGTTTGATCCCTGGGTTGAGAAGATCCCCTGGAGGAGGGCATGGCAACCCACACTAGTATTCTTGCCTAGAGAATCCCCAAGGACAGAGGAGCCTGGTAGGCTAGAATCCATGGGGTCACAGAGTCGGACACAACTAAATGACTAAGCACAAATTCATACATAATCAAAAGAAAAGTCTGCCCAATTGAGGTTTATCTGGAAGCACACAAACTAAACTTATCCATGTGATTATTATACTAAACAAAGAAAAACATATCACAACTGAGGAAGAATCTTTAACACTAAATACTCCTTCAAAAATGTACTTCAGAATAAAATTTAATATTAGTTTTAAGAAACTTTCTACCAGTGATTTATAACAAATTTAATATATAATAGTGACTCATTAGAAGCAGATCCATTATATTTGATAATAAAAAAAGTGTCATTGCTGTTAGAGTACAATAGTGGAATACCTGAGACAAAAAGTAATAGTCTTTATTTTTTAAAAGTCAATAAATAATTAGAAAATGAAATAACAGAGGCGTGTTTACTACACTCTTAAAAAAAAAAACAAACTATGTAACAAATTGGTGTAAAGTTAATGAGTTCTTTCCAGTACATTGAAAGTCTAAATGATTTAACAAAACTGAAAGATAACACAGAAATTGCAATAAATAGCTGTTTTTTAAAAGTCAAATTGCATTCAATTTACTCTTTATTAAATCCCAATCAACACACCCATTTTAACCTGAATTGAACTACTCTTCTGCAAAAGCAGATCCTAAATTTTATCTAGAAATATAAGTTAAACAAGTGCATGAATCTATTTTAATGTTTTGGAACAGTGGCATAGGAAATTAAATATACATACACACATACGCACAAGGTGATGATGGCAAAAGAACAACAACAAAATAACATTAAAGGGAATAGATGGTTCATGGCTTGGTTATTGCTGCATCACCAGCACACAGAACAGTATCTGATATATATTCCAGGCTCAACAAACATTGTTGATTGAGTGAATGCACGGAGAATGTAATTCTCATTATAATAGCATAGGATGTGTGCAAGTGGGTGAGGACTGACTCTTTGATGCATTTGAAATACCCCATTAGGAACAGTGTTACTTGGAAGGTTTATTCCAAAGTTTTTCTTAAAGAGAACTAGGGAAGAATACAAAGGGACTTTTGATGTTTTAAACATTTTTATAGACTGTACTCCATTAAAGTTATTTAAAAATAATGGCTATATTTCTCTGTGCTATATAATATATCCTTGTTGTTTATTTATTCTATACATAGTAGTGTCTATCTCTTAATGCCCTTGTCTTACCCTTACCTCTCTTCCCTTTGCTACCTGGTAACCACTAGCTGTGGGCTTCCCTTGGGGGCTCAGTGGTAAAGAATCCGTCTGCCAATGCAGGAGAGGTGACTTTGATCCCTGGGTTGGGAAGATCCCCTGGAGAAGAAAATGGCAACCCATTTCAGTATTCTTGCCTGGGAAATCCCATGGACAGAGAAACCCAGAGGGCTGACAGTCCGTGGGGTGACAAGAGCTGGATACGACTTAGTGACTAAACAACCACCCCTAGCTGTATGTTTCAGTTTTGTTATGTCTGTTATTTGTTTTCTCTTAGATTTTGCATATGAATGACAACTACAAAGGAACATTTTAGAAAATGAGTTCATTTTGGGGTAATTTTGCCTTACAAAGTATCAAAACATATTACAAGGCTGTTAAATTCGGCTCACTGTGATATTGGGCCATTGGCTTAAGAAATGAAAGTTGACATCTATACATCTGTATCTATTTATATGCCAGCATTTATGTCTATCAACTGATCTAACTCTTCATTTCGATGTTGGGCAAAACTAATACAATATTGTAAAAATAAAATTAAAAAAAATCACTAAAAAAAAAACAAAAAGAAAAAGTTATATAGATATATAACATTTAATTTCCAGGGTGCAAATAGTTAATGTCATAAGAGTTATCAATTCAATGCATTCCCTACTAGGAAGGGAGAAACAAGCCCTGAAAATGCAGAATCTGAACTATTATCAGCTGGGCCACCATGTTGCTAGGAGCTGGCCTGCTGCTCACTGACAGGCTGCAGTGTTCCCCTGTTGAAAATGAATGATTTTATACAAGACCAACACCTGTAATCAAAATGGATGAAGGAAAAAGAGAAAAGCACTCTTTAAGCAAGGCCCTCCACTTTATTTCTGAGAAGGGTAAAACCTGAAAATTGTCCAAGTTACAATAGTGACCAAACACCCCCTTTTCCTGGCCAATGAGTAATTCCTGCTTCTTTACCAGTTTCAACCCTGGCATTAATACTGTCTTTATTCTTGTGTTTGTGTGTGCCCATTCGCTAGGTTGTGTCTGACTTTTTGTGACCCCATGGACTGTAGCCTGCCAGGCTCCTCTGTCCATGCAATTTCTCAGGCAAGGATACTGGAATGGGTTGCCATTTCCTATTCCAGGGGATCTTCCTGACCCAAGGATCAAACCTGTCTCCTGCATTTGACAGGGAAATTCTTTACCACTGTGCCCCCTGGGAAGCCCCCTTCTTCTTCTAGATAAGAATTATTAAAATACCCAATCATAGATGAACTCCTGGTTTCTGACAGCATCTAGTCTTGCAAACTCCAGACTCTTTAAACCCTCCCCAAATTACCTAAGCCTCAATCCTCTAATTACACACTCTCATGGAGGTATATACAGTTCCCCATGGCATTTGTTTTCCTTTGCAGAAACTATTAATAAACCCAGCTTGTTCAACTCAGATGTGTCCCAGGTGGATTTTGGGAGAATGGCATTGGTACCTATATCTTTATAAACATCCCCCATTTTATACACGTGTAAGCTCTGTTTTTGCGCTGACACACACACATGCAGGTGTGTGCATTTATTTATTCCTGTATTCACAAATACAGTGATGAGTAAAATACTAGAGTAAATATCCCACAAAATATGGAGGGGTACATTTCTGGAAAAAAATCTGTAAGTTTTAAAAAACAACAAAATATCAATAAAATAATGATAATATTTTATAGTCTTGGCATGTTGGAGGGCTTGGTGATGAGATATAAAATGCAATAGTCATAAAGGAAGAAGAAAGTTGCAAATTACAGGAAATGACAAACAGACACCATTAATAAGACAAAAATAGACTTCAAGGACAAGTTATTAACAAAGAGAGGAGGAAAAGGGTAATCGGAGATTTTTAAAAAGCCACTCCTATTTAAAGGGGGGAAAAGGAAAATGAATAAACAAAAATCCTTCTGCAAAATGGTGAAAATTGTGAGAAGGAATGGTTATTCATAAACAAAATTTTACAAAATGCAAAATCATTTTCAAACACACTAGTAATCAGAGAACTAATTATAAAAATAAGGCACCATTTGCAAGTTACCTTGTTATAAATTAAACATTGCTAATAATTAGTTTTGACAAACACTGTTTGGTCATGCATCCTTATTTCCTTTTCATGAAAGAATACATACATGCACATACACTCATGTAATGGTATTGAACTTTGGAACATTAAACACTGAAATGGAATCCAGAAAAAAGTTATATGCTCTAACTCATTTTTTAAGGATAAGATACCCAGTGAGAACCTGAGGAAACTGCACAATATGATCACAACTTCAGAGTTTTACTCCATATTTTCTATATTATTTCTATGATGGGAATATTTACAAATACATATCCATTCACATAAACATAAGAAAAATTGGAAACATTTGAAAATTTTTAAATGAAGAAGAATCTTATTAAGGACAAAATCTTTAAAACTTGATTTTTTAGTAAATGGAAGATATTTAATTTTACAAATTTTTAAGAATATAAAAATATTAAATAACATAAATTATATAAATATATATATAATATAAATGCAATGAATTTACTTGAAAAATATTTGGTTAACATCATTTAAAATTATCATCTAATTTAAATAATAGTTGACTGCTATTTACCTTGTAAAAATATATATGTCAAAAAATCCTTTTTTCAATGTATTTCCATTATAGTAAAATGTGGTACATGACTCCTATATTAAATATATTTTTGTTATATATATAAATATAGCCTAACTTTTTTTTAGCTTTATTCATAAAGGGAAATTTTAGTAAACAAGTCACTAAAAAGAGAGCTGAGAAAAGTTTTCTCTCGGAAATTCAAATGTTACATTTCCATTTTCATGTTATATTTATGTCCAGGTTATATCCAAATTAATTTTAATTTCCATATTATAATTCCAATTGATAAATTACCACATATTTTAAGTATTCAATGCAAATGATCAACTGTTACTTTAGATATTATTGATTTAGTTCTTATAGTTGCATGTGCCTTTGAGAATTCTAGAAATAGTAAAATAATAAAGCTTCACTAAACATAAGTATATTATATAGTTGAAAAGTTGAACACAATAGAGTACTAAGTACAAGCTGAGAAACAAGAACCAGTAAGTGGTGGAACTAAAATGGTATTTCTTCTTATGAAATTTTAGGAATGTCAGTTTAAGAACTGCTGTGATTATAATACATGTCAACTGAAAGGCCCAGTACAGTGTGCTTCTGGATCATGCTGTACGTCAAAATGTGAGGTGAGTTTCCGACATTTATGTTGATGATTGAACTGTCATAATAGAATGCTGTATGAACTGAATTAATGCAGAATTGATAGACTTCAGAAAAAATTCAGTGGAACAAAGTAGAGAGTGCATTAACAACTACAGGCATTAAGGACAAATATGATGAGATAAAGAAGACATCTAAGATTAGTGCTGATTCTACATTATGCTGAAACCTCAGTTTACCGTCTTGTAATTTATCTGATAAAGAGTAGAATAAACATATACAGTCCAGTACAAAAAAAAAAATCAGCTCTTAAAGCAATTGTAAAGTCAAATGACTAACGGAAAAAATAGAAATAGCAGACAAATGTAAAACATAATGTGTGAAAGTGAAAGTCACTGAGTCGTGTCAAACTTTTTGTGACCACGTATAGCCCCTGTATCAGTTCAGTTCAGTTCAGGTCGGTTGCTCAGGCATGTCCTTTCGACCTCATGGACTGCAGCATGCCAGGCCTCCCTGTCCATCACCAACTCCCAGAGTTTACTCAAGCTCATGTCCATTGAGTCGGTAATGCCATCCAACCATCGTATCATCTGTTGTCCCCTTCCCATCCTGCCTTCAATCTTTCCCAGCATCAGGCTCTTTTCCAATGAGTCAGTTCTTTGAATCAGATGGCCAGAGCATTGGAGTTTCAGCTTCAGCATCAATCCTTCCAATGCATAGTTAGGACTGATTTCCTTTAGGATGGACTGGTTGGATCTCCTTGCAGTCCAAGGGACTCTCAAGAGTCTTTTCCAACACCACAGTTCAAAAGCATCAGTTTTTTCGGTGCTCAGCTTTCTTTATAGTTCAACCTCACATCAATGTATAACTACTGGAAAAAACATAGCTTTGACTAGATGGACATTTATCAGCAAATTAATGTCTCTGCTATTGAATATGCTGTGTAGGTTAGTCATAACTTTTCTTCCAAGGAGCAAGTGTCTTAATTCATGGCTGCAGCCACCATCTGCAGTGATTTTTGAGCCACCAAAAACAAAGTCTGTCTCTGTTTCCACTGTTTCCCTATCTATTTGCCATGAAGTGATGGGACCAGATGCCACGATCTTAGTTTTCTGAATGTTGAGCTTTAAGCCAATTTTTTCACTCTCCTCTTTCACTTTCATCAAGAGGCTCTTTAGTTCTTCTTTGCTTTCTGCCATAAAGGTTGTATCATCCGCATATCTGAGATTATTGATATTTCTCCTGGCAACCTTGATTCCAGCTTGTGCTTCCTCCAGCCCAGCGTTTCTCATGATGTACTCTGCCTATAAGTAAAATAAGCAGGGTGACATTATACAGCCTTGATGTACTCCTTTCCTGATTTGGAAACAGTCTGTTGTTCTATGTCCAGTTCTAACTGTTGCTTCCTGACCTGCATACAGATTTCTCAAGAGGCAGGTCAGGTAGTCAAATATTTCCATCTCTTTAAGAATTTTCCACAGTTTATTGTGGTCCATACAGTCAAAGGCTTTGGCACAGTCAATAAAGCAGAAGTAGGTGTTTTTCTGAAACTCTTTTGCTTTTTTCATGATCCAACGAATGTTAGAACTTGATCCCTGGTTCCTCTGCCTTTTCTAAATCCATCGTGACATCTGGAAGCTCACAGTTCACGTACTCTTGAAGCCTGGCTTGGAGAATTTTGAGCATTACTTCACTAGCATGTGAGATGAGTGCAATAGGGTGGTAGTTAGCACATTCTTTGGCATTGCCTTTCTTTGGGATTGGAATTAAAACTGACCTTTTCCAGCCCTGTGGCCACTGCTGCATTTCCAAATTTGTTGGCATATTGAGTGCAGCACTTTCACAGCATTGTCTTAAGATCTGAAATAGCTCAACTGGAATTCCATCACCTCCACTAGCTTTGTTTGTAGTGATGTTTCCTAAGTCCCACTTGACTTCGCATTCCAGGATGTCTGGCTCTAGATGAGTGATCACACCATTGTGATTATCTGTGTCATGAAGATCTTTTTTTGTACAGTTCTTCTGTATATTCTTGCTACCTCCTCTTAATATCTTCTGCTTCTGTTAGGTCCATACCATTGCTGTCCTTTTTTGTGCCCATCTTTGCATGAAATGTTTCCTTGGTATCTCTAATTTTCTTGAAGAGATCTCTAGTCTTTCCCATTCTATTGTTTACCTCTATTTCTTTGCAATGATCACTGAGGCAGGCTTTCTTATCTCTCCTTCCTTTCTTTGGAATTCTGCATTCAAATGGGTATATCTTTCCTTTTCTACTTTGCCTTTTACTTCTCTTCTATTCACGGCTATTTGTAAGGCCTCCTCAAACAACCATTTTGCCTTTTTGCATTTCTTTTCCCTGGGGATGGTCTTGATCCCTGCCTGCTGTACAATGTCATGAACCTCCATTCATAGATCTTCAGGAACTCTGTCTAACATATCTAATCAAATAGATCTTGAATCTATTTGTCACTTCCACTGTATAATCATAAGGAATTTGATTTAGGTCACACCTTAATGGTCTAGTGGTTTTCCCTACTTTCTTCAATTTAAGTCTGAATTTGGCAATAAGGAGTTCATGGTCTGTGCCACAGTCAGCTCCTGGTCTTGTTTTTGCTGACTGTATAGACCTTCTACATCTTTGGCTGCAAATAATATAATCAATCTGATTTCAGTATTGACCATCTAGTGATATCCATGTGTTAAGTCTTCTATTGTGTTGTTGGAAGAGGGTGTTTGCTATGACCAGTGCGTTTTCTTGGCAAAACTCTTATTAGCCTTTGCCTTGCTTCATTCTGTACTCCAAGGCCGAATTTGCCTGTTACTCCAGGTATTTTTTACTTCCTACTTTTGCATTCCAGTCCCTTATAATGAAAAAGACATCTTTTTTGGATGTTAGTTCTAGAAGGTCTTGTAGGTCTTCATAAAACCATTCAGCTTCTTCAGCATTACTGGTCAGGGCATAGACTTGGATTACAGTAATATTGAATGGTTTGCCTTGGAAATGAACAGAGATCATTCTTTCATTTTTGAGATTGCATCCAAGTACTGCATTTCAGACTCTTTGGTTGACTATGATGGCTACTCCATTTCTTCTAAGGGATTCTTGCCCATAGTAATAGATAGGTCATCTGAGTTAAATTCACCCATTCCAGTCCATTTTAGTTCTCTGATTCCTAGAATATTGATGTTCACTCTTGCCATCTCCTGTTTGACCACTTCCAATTTGCCTTGACTCATGGACCTAACATTCCAGGTTCCTATGGAATATTGCTCTTTACAGCATCAGACTTTACTTCCATCAGCAGTCACATCCACAACTGGGTGCTGTTTTTGCTTGGCTCCATCTCTTCTTTCTTTCTGGAGTTATTTCTCCACTGTTCTCCAGTAGCATATTTAGCACCTACCTACCTGGGGAATCCATCTTTCAGTGTCCTGTCTTTGTGCCTTTTCATACTGTTCATGGAGTTCTCAAGGCAAGAATACTGAACCTTGTGTGCACCAGGCCCTGTATATTTCATGGAATTCTGCAGGCCAGAATACAGGAGTGGGTAGGTAGCCTTTCCCTTCTACAGGAGATCTTCCCAACCTAGGGATCGAACCCAGGTCTCCCACACTGCAGGCAGATTCTTTACCAGCTTAGCCACGAGGAAGTCCAAATGTGTAGGGGAGTGAAAATGCAAAGAATCCTCACACATTAATAAATCAAAGTTGAGTCACACGCCACACACACAAACACACACAGTGGCAAATGGAGTACAATTTAAAACAATGAAAAGTATAATTGTTCAGTGTGTGCACTGATCATCTGCAGTAATTAAGATAAACACAAATAAAATGATAACACAATATTATAGAGCAATTATCCAATAGCAATTTTAAAAGCAATGCCAGATATTATCTAAAGAATGTGACTAAAAATCTTTTTTGCATAGTGTTTTTGGAAATTTTAATTACTTTAATGCCTTTCTTGAGCAATTTTTGCATATTCTGAATAGAGTATTAATTATTATGTTAATTGATTATTATGAGTTTATGTCTTACATATATACCCTAGAAACATGACCATGTGTGGAAAGCTCAGGAAAAAAAAAAAAAGTATTAATTACAGGATAATTTGCAGTAGCAAATCTTAAGGCAAACAATATTTACTGTTGTTGGAATGGTTACATAAATTATTGAATATAGTACAAGAGTTAATAAGTTCAGGCTAAATATGTATGCACTTAGAAAGCAAGTTTCATAATGCAAAATATTTTAATCCCAACTCTGGTAAGTTATATACACATAAATATTCCATATATTCTTTTTTCTCATTTTTTTCAATTCAATTAGAGTATGATTCATTAGAGTAAAATTATTTTAGTGAATGCTTCTGAGTATTATGACAAACATATTCAACCTTATAACTAGCCCCACAATCAAAGGATAGGCAATTTCATTTCCGGTTCTCTCAAACCCCCTGCCTCCATGCCCCTCTGTAGACAGTTCACACCTCCACCCACAGGCCCTAGTAACTACAGATCTGTTTTCTGCACTTCTGGTTTTGCAAAAGCAAATTGCATTTTATTGAATCTCATGTGTGTAAACATTATAAATAGGCATCTTCAGTTCAGTCACACAGTGATATCCAACTCTTTGCTACTGCTGCTAAGTCGCTTCAGTCGTGTCCGACTCTGTGCGACCCCATCGACGGCAGCCCACCAGTCTCCGCTGTCCCTGGGATTCTCCAGGCAAGAACACTGGAGTGGGTTGCCATTTCCTTCTCCAATGCATGAAAGAGAAAAGTGAAGGTGAAGTCGCTCAGTCCTGTCCAACTCTTAGCGACCCCATGGACTGAAGCCTACCAGGCTCCTCCATCCATGGATTTTCCAGGCAAGAGTACTGGAGTGGGGTGCCATTGCCTGCTCTTTGCAATCCCATGAATTGCAACATGCCAGGCCTCCCTGTCCATCACCAACCCCCAGAGCTTGCTCAAACTCATGTCCATTGAGTCCGTGACACCATCCAACCATCTCATCCTCTGTTGTCCTGTTATCCTCCTGCCTGCAATCTTTCCCAGGATCAGGGTCTTTTCTAAGGAATCAGTTCTTCAGATCAGATGGCTAAAGTATTGGAGCTTCAGTTTCAGCACCAGTCCTCCCAATGACTATTCAGGATTGATTTCCTTTAGGATTGACTAGTTTCATATCCTTGCAGTCCAAGGGACTCTCAAAAGTCTTCTCCAACACCACAGTTCTTAGCATTATGCATTTGAGCTTCATTTATGTTGTGTTTATCAGTAATTCATTCCTTTTTTTATTGCTGAATAGTATTGCAAGCAATTTAAGGATGTACCATAGTTTGTTAATGCAGTTCCCAGTTGAGGGACATTTGGTTCATTTTCCATTTGGGGTGGTGAAAATACAGCTGCTATAAAAATATTCATAAGCAGATTTTGCATGAATATTAGGGTTTTTTCACTTCAGTTCAGTTCAGTTCAGTCGCTCAGTCATGTCCGACTCTTTGCGACCCCATGAATCGCAGCACGCCAGGCCTCCCTGTCCATCACCAACTCCAGGAGTTCACTCAGACTCACGTCCATTGAGTCAGTGATGCCATCCAGCCATCTCATCCTCTGTTGTCCCCTTCTCCCCCTGCCCCTAATCCCTCCCAGCATCAGAGTCTTTGCCAATGAGTCAACTCTTTGCATGAGGTGGCCAAAGTACTGGAGTTTCAGCTTTAGCATCATTCCTTCCAAAGAAATCCCAGGGCTGATCTCCTTCAGAATGGACTGGTTGGATCTCCTTGCAGTCCAAAGGACTCTCAACAGTCTTCTCCAACACCACAGTTCAAAAGCGTCAATTCTTCGGCGCTCAGCCTTCTTCACAGTCCAACTCTCACATCCATACATTACCACAGGGAAAACCATAGCCTTGACTAGACAGACCTTTGTTGGCAAAGTAATATCTCTGCTTTTGAATATGCTATCTAGGTTGGTCATAACTTTTCTTCCAAGGAGTAAGCGTCTTTTAATTTCATGGATGCAGTCACCATCTGCAGTGATTTTGGAACCCCCAAAAATAAAGTCTGACACTGTTTCCACTGTTTCCCCATCTATTTCCCATGAAGTGGTGGGACCGGATGCCATGATCTTTGTTTTCTGAATGTTGAGCTTTAAGCCAACTTTTTCACTCTCCACTTTCACTTTCATCAAGAGGCTTTTTAGTTCCTCTTCACTTTCTTAGATAACTATAAATGAAATTGTTGGTTTGTACAGTAAGTGTATATGGAGTTTTATAGGAAACTATAAAACTATATTCTATATTCTATAAAACTATATTCCAAACTGGCTATATACTATTTTGAATTCCCAGTAGCTATTTATGAGCCTTGCAATTGGTCTGCAAAATAAATGTAGACTCTAAAACTGCACAACATGATTTGATTTTCTCATTGCTACCGGTTTATTATTTAATCTTAAAAAAATCATTTTACTATTAATAGTTTTCTAAGTTTACAGATCTTTGATCAATCAGAGTTTGGTTTCATATAATACACCACTTCATATATGGAGATGGACTTTATATACAAGAATATCTCTCACATATTATAAACATAATATTTTGTTACTTGTTTTGCTTTATATAGTCTTATTTTTTAGAACAAGTAAGATGAGGAAAACAGAATTTTGCAATTAACACCATTTATTCCATTTCTGGGTCTCTTAATTTCTTCTGTAAATTTCTGCTCAGTAGCATACTCCTTATATCTGAAGGCTTCCTTTACTATTCCTTGTAATTTCTATCTGTTGAAATCAATTCTCTTAGTTATTATTTTCCTGGGCAAGTCTTTATTTCACAGTCATTATTGAAATATATATTTCCTAAGAATGGAATTCTGGGTTGAAAGAGTTTCTTTTTCATACAATCCTTTATAAGACGCCATTTCATTCATGTATTTCTCATCTTTGTCTCAGTCTGTTAAGTATGAAGTCAATGGAACTGGATTGTAGAGTGTGTGTGTTACTTCAACATGCATAGCATGTCAGCTTCTGGCCATGGTGAACTTCATCATAGAAGGCAACGATGCCTGTTTAAGTCAACAGGGAATAAAGATATGATCATATATGTACTCTTTATCTGAGCTATAAAAAGAGGACTTTTAGCTCGCAAATGACAAACATAATGGTGATGATGACAGCAATGATAATAGCTACCCCATATATTGTCTACCATATGTTGTTCAAGCACTTGTTACATTAATTCAGTTTAATACCAACAAGAACCTTAAGAGAGAATGATTATTATCCCAAGTTTACAAATGAGGAATTATGTGTCTCATTCACACAAATAAGTTAGTAAAAGTCCAAGCAAGATATTAAAACCAGGAAGCTTTTTAAAAAATTTTCTTCTATATCAGACTATAGTTGATTTACGATGTTGTACTGGTTTTGGGTGTACAGCTAAGGGATTCAGTTATACAAATTATATACACATAATTCTTTTCCCATTTAGGTTATTACAGAATATTGAGGAGAGTTCCCTGTGCTATACAGTAGGTCTTTGTTGGTTATCTATTTTAAATATAGTGGCGTATATGAAACCAGGGAGTTTGTCTCCTGGGTATCTCCAAGAAGAAAATGGTAGAGGCAATGTTTCTCCAATTTTGAGGAGCAAGTACGCTTCATCTGTTTCATCTGTCTCCATCCAAATGCCGGTTAGTCTGGTGGTCTTTTGATGTAAAACACAAAACTCTGGTGGAGAATCCTTTTAGCCTTTGAGACAGTTACTTTTCCTCAGGCTTCATCATCAATACTCTGCCTGCCTTTTCCTTCAGAGAACTCAGCAGTAGGGCTCTGTAATCCTCTCTAGTATCAACATGGTAAGTTCCCTACCTATGAACCTCTGTCAAATATGGCAAATGTGCATTTGCTTCCCCAAGGAACCAGAACCCATGCTATTAACATCAAGCATGATCGAAACATCGCCCTCCATCTCCTATTCCTGATGATCCTTCAACTCTCCATCTCTCACCTGGTCTCGCTCCTCCAGTCAGTAATTCTTGCCTGTTCTCTTGATGCCAGCCCCTGGATACCAGCTGTTGTGCTGTACTAATGCATTGTCCAAGATGTTATAAGATTTAAAATGTTTATTGTTTGGGTTTTTTATGTATTATTTGTGTGAAAAGGACAATAAATCTGTTACAGTATGGTTCTGTACAGCCAACTGTGTTAGTTAAGTGCCTAGGCTAACTTTGTTAGATTTATGAACAAATAAGATTTCCAAATGGAGTAGAATGCGTTGATATGTAGGGGACTCGCTGTAATCAGGCACATCTCATTTTCTCTTCAGTAAGAAATTAAGAAGAGTCACTCATGGAACATGATTTTCATTTTCCTCCTAGATATCAGTAGCAGGCACTCCCTGTAGAAAGAGTGTGGATCCAGAGTGTGATTTTACCGAGTATTGCAATGGGACTTCCAGCAATTGCGTTCCTGACACATATGCCATGAATGGCCAGTTGTGCAGGTTGGGGAATGCATATTGTTACAATGGGCGATGCCAAACTACTGACAACCAGTGTGCCAAGGTATTTGGAAAAGGTATTGGTCTTTTTTATATATCTCTTTTTTTCTTGTCTTTGATGATCAGTGAAAATTAATAATTTTATTAAGCCTCAATTTCAGGGTACATATCTTCTTCTTTTTTTTTTTAAGTGTTGAGCACCTTTAATGTAGGCTGGGTTAGTATATTAAATGCATTTTTGTTATTTTCAACTGAAAATGGTTTATTGAGATACAACTCCATTATAAGTTGAAAAAAATCTATAAATAATATGTCATTGTACAGATGTATTACAGTGGATTTATTTATCTATTCACCCAATGAAGAATAGTTGGACTGATTTCCAGCTTTTGGTCATCACAAATATAGCTGCTATGAATATTCATGTACATATCTTCTTAATATCCTGCATGATCCTTGGGGTGGATATTTAAAGCACTTTCATACCAGATGACACAGTAAAGCACTACTGAAACTGGTTGATTTGTTATCTGAACAAGCCACCTTTGACATGGAACACCATTTTTACTTTAAATAATGATTGAGACAAATGATGTTGATTAAGAGTTGTGTATTTGGAAGACATCAAAAATGAATGAAGTGAGCATGTAATTTCAAGGAAAATAACTGGCCGAATCTGTTGCTAAGGCTAAAACTCAAAATTTTTCAACTAAAACTTTGGGTTTTAGAAACATCATCTGCCTCTGTGATTTGACAGCTTCCCCACACACTTAAAGTTAAGTGTAAAAATTTAAATTAAAATTAATAGTATTGGGGCTTTTCTGGTGGCTCAGATGGTAAAGAATCCACCTGCAATGCAGGAGACCCAGGTTTGATCCCTGGGTGAGGAAGGTGCCCTGGAGTAGAACATGGCAACCCACTCCAGTATTCTTGCCTGGATGATCCCATGGACAGAGGAGCCTGGTGGGCTACAGTAAATGGTATGGCAAAGAGTCAGGGACAACTGAGTGACTAACACACACATTAGTATTAATATGATTGTTACTGTGAACTCTTTATAAGTAGATTGCTTATCTCCATTTTGTTTCCTTTTTCTTCTGGGGAACATATTCCTTCTTTGCCTCATTTTGCCTGATTCTCTATTTACATTTCTATGTATTAGGTGGGTTGGGGGCTTCCCAGGTGGCACTAGTGGTAAAGAACCCACCTGCCAATGCAGGAGACATAAGAGACGCAAGTTCAATCCCTGGGTCGGATGACGTGGCAACCCACTCCAGTATTCTTGCTTGGCGAATCCCACAGACAGAGGAGCCTGGTGGGCTACAGTCCATAGGTTTGCAAAGAGTCGGACATGACTTAGCACGCAGCACACTTTAGATGGATTGATTTCATTTTATAGCACACTTTTATGGAACCCAGCAGCACACTGCTTTCCATTCTCCAGAGCTGTGTGCTCAAAGGGTACCCTTGATGTGGACTACAGGGCCTGCAGGGTCCTGGATCTGGTCAGGGCCCACTGATGGAAGGTGTCAGGTCCCAGAGCACCTGGGCAGGGGCTGGAGGGTCCTGTCTTATATATTTATCTTAAATTTGGATCCCTCTCTAAGATATAATAGATATCACACAGCTCTAGAAGTGGAAGAACTGAATCACAAGGTCAGTAAAGATTAAATTTAAATGAAGGAAGATGAGTTTTTGTAGGAGTGTTTCAGACTTTCAGGATAGTATTGTGTATTCCTTTTCTTATGGTTTGGTTTTTGGTTTGGATCTTAACTTCCTCATCAAAAAGATCCATATTTACAGCTCAAATTAAGAGCCAAGTTTATGTATATAGAGATTGGAATGGCAAGTTAGTAGATTCCATAATTTTACTGAACGTTCTCTTACTTTACCATTCATAACCTAATTTTAGTGGCCTGAAACTTAAAAAGTTCAGAATGAACTTCATTCTGAAAGTATAGAATCATATTTCCTCACTGAAGAACTGATAGGATAACAGTTGTCTCAGGCAAATGATTAAAATTTGTTTTTATACTTCACTTTTTAAACAATTTTTGAGAATAATTCACATGACTAATACATATATCCCTCCTTTTCAGATAGTGATTATTCATAATACTTCAATATAATTTTATATTTTTAGAGAAGTAAATTAAATTTAGAATAGATCAAAATTACTCAGTGACATTCAAATAAAATCATTTGCTAATTGAGTAAAGATAGCAGAACACCAAATTTCAGTTATTTGTCCAGCTGTAACACAAGGTTTATAGTTTGTACCAAATTACACAGTACTTGTTTCATGTTGTCTTCCTAATTATTATTTTTTTAATTTCCTGTAAGTTTTTTTTTATCTTCCTAATTATTTGAAACTCATCTTTAGTAACAACTTTCAGGTTAGGTGACAACCAAAATTCCAGAGCTACAGAGCTTTAATCTCTCATGAATCACAGATCAGTGCTATTTTCTCTATGCTATGTTTTCAAGATGTTGCTTTTTATGAGGTTCTTTGTTGTTATTTTTACAATGCTCATTTGCATTTGAAAATATTATTTGTCTTTGCCACAGTAACTTTTGTTTTTTATTTTTTAACTTTACAATATTGTATTGGTTTTGCCATATATCAAAATGAATACACCACAGGTATACATGTGTTCCCCATCCTGAACCCTCCTCCCTCCTCCCTCCCCATCCCATCCCTCTGGGTCGTCCCAGTGCACCAGCCCCAAGCATCCAGTATCATGCATTGAACCTGGACTGGTGACTCATTTCATGTATGATATTATACATGTTTCAGTGCCATTCTCCCAAATCATCCCACCCTCGCCCTCTCCCACAGAGTCCAAAAGACTGTTCTATACATCAGTGTCTCTTTTGCTATCTCGTACACAGGGTTATTGTTACCATCTTTCTAAATTCCATATATATGCGTTAGTATACTGTATTGGTGTTTTTCCTTCTGGCTTGTTCACTCTGTATAATAGGCTCCAGTTTCATCCACCTCATTAGAACTGATTCAAATGTATTCTTGTTAATGGCTGAGTAATACTCCATTGTGTATATGTACCACCGCTTTCTTATCCATTCATCTGCTGATGGACATCTAGGTTGCTTCCATGTCTTGGCTATTATAAACAGTGCTGTGATGAACATTGGGGTACACGTGTCTCTTTCCCTTCTGGTTTCCTCAGTGTGTATGCCCAGCAGTGGGATTGCTGGATCATAAGGCTGTTCCATTTCCAGTTTTTTAAGGAATCTCCACGCTGTTCTCCATAGTGGCTGTACTAGTTTGCATTCCCACCAACAGTGTATGAGGGTTCCCTTTTCTCCACACCTTTTCCAGCCTTTATTGCTTGTAGACTTTTGGATCACAGCCATTCTGACTGGTGTGAAATGGTACCTCATAGTGGTTTTGATTTGCATTTCTCTGATAATAAGTGATGTTGAGCATCTTTTCATGTGTTTGTTAGCCATCTGTATGTCTTCTTTGGAGAAATGTCTATTTAGTTCTTTGGCCCATTTTTTGATTGAGTCATTTATTTTTCTGGAATTGGGCTGTAGGAGTTGCTTGTATATTTTTGAGATTAGATGTTTGTCAGTTGCTTCATTTGCTATTATTTTCTCCCATTCTGAAGGCTGTCTTTTCACCTTGCTTATAGTTTCCTTTGATGTGCAGAAGCTTTTAAGTTTAATTAGGTCCCATTTGTTTATTTTTGCTTTTATTTCCAATATTCTGGGAGGTGAGTCATAGAGGATCCTTCTGTGATATGTCAGAGAGTGTTTTGCCTATGTTCTCCTCTAGGAGTTTTATAGTTTCTGGTCTTACGTTTAGATCTTCAATCCATTTTGAGTTTATTTTTGTGTATGGTGTTAAAAAGTGTTCTAGTTTCATTCTTTGACAAGTGGTTGACCAGTTTTCCCAGCACCACTTGTTAAAGAGATTGTCTTTAATCCATTGTATATTCTTGCCTCCTTTGTCAAAGATAAGGTGTCCATATGTGTGTGGATTTATCTCTGGGCTTTCTATTTTGTTCCATTGATCTATATTTCTGTCTTTGTGCCACTACCATACTGTCTTATGACTGTGGCTTTGTGGTAGAGCCTGAAGTCAGGTAGGTTGATTCCTCCAGTTCCATTCTTCTTTCTCAAGATAGCTTTGGCTATTCGAGGTTTTTTGTATTTCCATACAAATTATGAAATTATTTGTTCTAGCTCTGTGAAGAATACCATTGGTAGCTTGATAGGGATTGCATTGAATCTATAAGTTGCTTTGGGAAGTATACTCATTTTCACTATATTGATTCTTCCAATCCATGAACATGGTGTATTTCTCCATCTATTAGTGTCCTCTTTGATTTCTTTCACCAGTGTTTTATAGTTTTCTATATATAGGTCTTTACTTTCTTTAGATAGATATATTCCTAAGTATTTTATTATTTTCGTTGCAATAGTGAATGGAATTGTTTTCTTAATTTCTCTATTTTCTCATTATTAGTGTATAAGAATGCAAGGGATTTCTGTGTGTTGATTGTATATCCTGCAACTTTACTATATTCATTGATTAGTTCTAGTAATTTTCTGGTGGAGTCTTTAGGGTTTTCTATGTAGAGGATCATGTCATCTGCAAACAGTGAGAGATTTACTTCTTCTTTTCTAATTTGGATTCCTTTTATTTCTTTTTCTGCTCTGATTGTTGTGGCCAGAACTTCCAAAACTATGTTGAATAGTAATGGTGAACGTGGGCACCCTTGTCTTGTTCCTGACTTTAGAGGAAAATATTATTTGTCTTTGCCACAGTAACTTTTGACCAACGTTTAATGCATCACTTTTAAATTAAATAATTTATTTATTACTTATTCACTTTCTGTAAGATCCAATAAGTTGAATCTAGGACATGCTCCTTTTATGTTTTTAAAATTTTTTCTACAGAGAACTAACAGTTCAATTTTATTCAGAGCAAAGAAAAAGGAAACTTTTGATCATACTAGAAGAAACTGAGCCATAAATTTGGAATCTCTACTGAAACTACACATGCAATGAGGACAAAATTCTGCTAATACAATTGATTTTCTGTTGCATTTGTTGTCTGTGTCTCTAATATTACAATTATAAACAAAACAGTGCAACTAGTATTTGAAATAATTGCTGCACTGTTGCAGCATCAGACACACAATTTCACTTCTCTTCACATGGCTGGTTCTCTTTGCATACCTCGGTTTCCCCTTTTTCAGTAAAATCACTTTTGATATTGAATGTCTTTCAAATCGCCTCAGTTTTTTCCTTGATCATATTGACAACAGCCTTGCGGGTAACATGAAGCAAATCTTTGATTTCTAAGTAGTTTGCTTCCAATGTAAGATCAAATCATGTTCCTTGGTCAACTTTTAGGAAGTTGTTCATATATTCAGAGATATCATCTGTTCACTTTTCTTTGTTCTCAATGTCCTCAGGATGATGAGGATTGTCCTTGTGATGGGTGCGCTACTGAATGACCATTTTTTGTTTTTTTAAATACTGCTGCATTAACATTTGACAAAGGGACAGGATTATCATCTCTTTCATCATCTATTCCCAAATCTGCCTTTAGTGACACTTGGATAGCTTTCACACTCTTTTATTAGTGACCATAATATAGTTTTCTTTCAGCACGTACTTGATGAACAGCGTGACTTCCAATACGAATGATAGTCATAGATTGTTTTGCAATTTCAGCATCAACTTTGATTATCCATCAGACCTCTGCAACCCCTACCTCAAAAGCTTGGCTCCATCTCCACAAAGCAGAAATGGGGGACTGGCTGCCATACTCTTTGGGCTGAAAGAGTCCTTCCCACACTCTTTTTAATTAAGTGAACCTTTAACACCAAACCGAGTTACTTAACATTTGACATCTTCTTGAGTTCTAATGAAAACAAGGATGCTTAGTAAAGACGTAACCACTCATGAATTTCCTCTTGGAATATACGCTCTAATATTTCCACAAAACTTGTTCAAATAGGTCAAAATCGATCTTTTGATGTAGTTTATTCATTTCTTCATACAAAAATACTCATTTAATTCAGATTTAAATTGAAAAAAAAATAGGGAAAACCATTAAACCATTCAGGTATGACCTTAATCAAATTCCTTATGATTGTACAGTGGAAGTGAGAAACAGATTCAAAGAATTAGATCTGATAGACAGAGTACCTGAAGAACTATGGACAGAGGTTTGTGACATTGTATAGGAGGCAGGGATCAAGACCATCCCCGAGGAAAAGAAATGCAAAAAGGCAAAATGGCTGTCTGAGGAGGCCTTACAAATAGCTGTGAATAGAAGAGAAGTGAAAGGCAAAGGAAAAAGGAAAGATGTTCCCATTTGAATGCAGAGTTCCAAAAAATAGGAAGTAGAGATAAGAAAGCCTTCCTCAGTGATCAGTGCAAAGAAATAGAGGTAAACAATAGAATGGGAAAGACTAGAGATCTCCTCAAGAAAATTAGAGATACCAAGGGAATGTTTCATGCAAAGATGGGCATAATAAAGGACAGAAATAGTATGAAATAAAGAAAGCAGAAGATGTTAAGAAGAAGTGGCAAGAATTCACAGAAGAGCTCTACAAAAATAGCTTCACAACTCAGATAATCACGATGATCACTCACCTAGACCAGACATCCTGGAATACGAAGTTAAGTGGGCTTAGGAAGCATTACTATGAACAAAGCTAGTGGAGGTGATGGAATTCCAGCCAGTTGAGCTATTTCAAATCCTAAAAGATGATGCTGTGATAGTGTTGCACTCAATATGCCAGCAAAGTTGGAAAACTCAGCAGTGGCCACAGGATTGGAAAAGGTCAGTTTTCATTCCAGTCCCTAAGAAAGGCAATGCCAAAAATGCTCAAACTACCACACAATTGCACTCATCTCACACACTAGTAAAGTAATGCTAAAAATTCTCCAAGCCAGGCTTCAGCAATACATGAACCATGAAATTCCATATGTTCAAGCTGGTTTTAGAAAAGGCAGAGGAGCCAGAGATCAAATTGCCAACATCTGCTGGATCATCAAAAAAGCAAGAGAGTTCCAGAAAAACATCTACTTCTTCTTTACTGACTATGCCAAAGCCTTTGACTGTGTGGATCACAAGAAACTGTGGAAAATTCTGAAAGAGGTGGGAATGCTAGACCACCTGATCTGCCTCTTGAGAAACCTGTATGCAGGTCAGGAAGCAACAGTTAGAACTGGCCACAGAACAACAGACTGGTTCCAAATAGGGAAAGGAGTATGTCAAAGCTGTATATTGTCACCTTGCTTATTTAACTTATATGCAGAGTACATCATGAGAAACGCTAGGCTGGAGGAAACACAAGCTGGAATCAAGATTGCTGGGAGAAATATCAACAACCTCAGATATGCAGATGACACCACCCTTATGGTAGAAAGTGAAGAAGAACTAAAGAGCTTCTTGATGAAAGTGAAAGAGGAGAGTGAAAAAATTGGCTTAAAGCTCAACATTCAGAAAACGAAGATCATGGCATCTGGTCCCATTAGTTCATGGCAAATAAATGGGGAAACAGTGGAAACAGTGACAGACTTTATTTTTTGGAATCCAAAATCACTAAAGATGGTGACTGCAGTCATGAATTAAAAGATGCTTGCTCCTTGGAAGAAAAGTTATGACCAACCTAGACAGCGTATTAAAAAGCAGAGACATTACTTTGCCAACAAAGGTCCATCTAGTCAAAGCTATGGTTTTTCCAGTAGTCATGTATGGATGTGAGAGTTGGACTGTGAAGAAGGCTGAGCACCGAAGAATTGATGCTTTTGAACTGTGGTGTTGGAGAAGACTCTTGAGAGTCCCTTGGACTGCAAGGAGATCCAACCACTCCATCCTAGAGGAAATAAGTCCTGAATATGCATTGGAAGGACTGATGCTGAAACTGAAACTCCAATCCTTTGGCCATCTGATGTGAAGAACTGACTTATTTGAAAAGACCCTGATGCTGGGAAAGACTGAAGGCAGGAGGACAAGGGGACGACAGAGGGTGAGATGCTTGGATGGCATCACCAACTTAATGTTCATGCATTTGAGTAAACTCCAGTAGTTGGTGATGGACAGGGAGGCCTGGCATGCTACAGTCCATGGGATCACAAAGAGTGGGACACGACTGAGCAACTGAACTAAAGTGAGCTGATTCATTCACTCAGTTCTTATCTCGAGCAGGCATTTTTTTCTTGTTGTTGTTGCCAAAAACTATGGGCAAAAAGCAGTTCTTGTAGGCTATATAGTAGGCTCATATAGTAGGCTATATGAAACATACAAATTAACAAATAATTGCTTATCTCCTGCATTATTTCTTTAAGTAAACTTAAACTTCTAAAGCATCTGTAGAGTCAATCATAGTCATATTTGTCCATTAAATATATATATAGTGAGAATGTATGTACACAGGGCTGATAATATTCAAGTTGGACACGTGCATGGTTACTGTACTCACAGAGCTTAGAGTCAAGAGACAAAGACAGTAAATACATACACATCAAGGAAACACAAAGCTCCTAATTGTACAAAGTGCAGTTAAAGGAAAGAAAATAGAATGTTGAAAGGAAAATGAGTTGTAGTGGACAAGGAAAATAATGCTGAGTGTCATCAGAGAGCCTCCAGCTGCCAACTCACCCCCTTGATCGCCACAGCTAGCTAATCGTAGTGGGTCAAATCTTTGTGGGGCCTGCATCTTAGTTTGATTTTTTCTCTGCTCCCTCCTGTTGCTTCCCTCTCATTTCCTGATGGTCTGGATGATCTGATCACTAATAATTTGCACATTGTATCTCATCCAGGGGCTAACTTCTGGAGGCTCCATGCACTAACTCTTGTTACTGACAGCAGTGTGAGAAAATACAAGATACATTTTCAGAATGACATCACTCACTAACAGGCAATCTATGAACACCTCATCAGTGGTGGAAACTGACAATGTGCTCCCAGAATGAACAAGGATAGGACGCTAGTGACAGGGTATACCTGTATCAGCTGGTATGAGTGAACTGTATGGGGAAATAGTAATTACCAGGGCAATGGAACTGGATGTCTATTACAAAGCAACATTGGAATCTGGGAAAAGATGCCAAAAAGATATTGGTACCGAGTCTAAGCTTGCTCTGTTTGCCACACAACAGGCCAATAATCCAGAGACAAGGTGTTGAGGTAAGGAATATGACTATTCAGAAAGCCAGCCGACCAAGAAGGTAGCATACTAATGTTTCAGAATAACCATCTTATCAGGTTCTTTTATAGAACAGACATGGGGGAGGTGAGGAAATAAAAAAGCAGAAATAAAAAAGGGAGAGAGACAGGTGGTGAGGAAATAAAGTAAAAAAGGCCACCAGTCTTGCAAAACATCTCCAGGAATGACAAGCTTGTGGAAGGAATGTATTAATCTCTTCTTTATCACAGCCATTCACAGGGGGGCAGGGTCATGTTAGTTGTCTATGAGCTGAACAAAGGCACTTTAGTTTAACAATCAGGCAGAGTAGGAGGGTTCTGCGAGGCAGACCATTGTGTATACTCGTAATAGCCAAAGCAATGAAAAGCAAGTCAAAGAAACAGTTCCAACATGCAGTCAGAATTGGCTCTTCCCTGCAATAGGATGATTTGAATTCAGACTGAGTGGAAGGGCCTCCCTATTAACTTATATAGTTAAAATCAGAGGATAGAGAAAGTTGAAGACTTCCCAAGTTGAAGGAACTCCAGAAAAGGTTAAATTGTCAATAAAATCTATTATGCCAGATTAAGGATCTGGTTGGGAAGAAAACGAGAACCTTGCATTGAGGATGGGAGAAGTTAAAGATATGTCCCCTAAGCTTTTGAGCATCCAGACTTCTCTGAAACTTTTGAATCTATAAAATAGCAAACTGCCCCCTGTCATACCAACACCTGCACCCAATCGCATAGGGATGTTCCCCTTGCTTGAAAATAATACAGAAGTCTGTGTCGACTAAAGAAAAGATGCACAATATGGGCGTGCAAATTGTTTTATCTGGGGCAAGATTAGGACTGCAGCCTGGGAGACAGCCCCTCAGATAGCTCTGAGAAACTGCTTCAAAGATGTAGTGGAAGAAGGCCAATGCATATGATTATGGTGAAGGTGGAGTACATGCAGTCAAGTGCATACTTTACAAAAGGTTTTCTGCTAATCATGAGGAGCTGATGTCACCATGAAGGGATTTCATGCTTTTCTAGATATGAGGAGATGTAAGGATTGGGATCATGAAACTAGATCCTGAAAATATCTAAAGACCTGTTCCATCCGTTTTCCTGGAGCACAGAGTGCCTCATTCTCCACCCTGAACTCCCTTCAGGGCAGGTCAAATGTCAACAGCTGCAGCTGCAGAGGATTCCATCTATGCAGAGGCAGATAGCAAATGCTCTTGGCAAGCACCAAGTTATAGTTGACACCTGTCACACAAAATGTATCCCCCTGAGTTTCTTCCCCTACATTTTGGCCACTAACTTAAAATAGAGTTAAGACACAGAGCTCTCTTAAACTAGAGGGCAGATGTGCTGGAGCTTATACGGGAGTAACAGAGCTCTCATTGGAAAAGACCCTGATGCTGGGAAAGATGGAAGACAAAAGGAGGAGAGGGCAGCAGAGGAAGAGATGGCTGGAAACCATCACAGACTCGATGCATATAAATCTGAGCAGACTCCAGGATCTCCAGAGGACAGGGAAGCCTGGCGTGCTGCAGTCCATGGGATCACAAAGAGTCAGACACTGCTTAGTGACTGAACAACAGCAGAGCTCTACACCAACAGAGCTGTAGGTCCTAGTTAGCAGTTACAACTGAAACCAAGGGATATACATGGAACTGGAATCTGAGAGTCCTTTGTCATAAGACTGGATCAAGGCCATAAGACTTGATAGGACAGAGTTTATTGTTATGGAATCATTCTCCCAAGGTAGAGGAATCAACATTCTGCATGGAACTCAGATCAGATCAGATCAGTCACTCAGTCATGTCCGACTCTTTGCAACCCCATGAATCACAGCATGCCAGGCCTCCCTGTCCATCACCATCTCCCGGAGTTCACTGAGACTCATGTCCATCGAGTCAGTGATGCCATCCAGCCATCTCATCCTCTGTCGTCCCCTTCTCCTCTTGCCCCCAATCCTTCCCGGCATCAGAGGCTTTTCCAATGTCAACTCTTCACATGAGGTGGCCATAGTAAGGGAGTTTCAGCTTTAGCATCATTTCTTCCAAAGAAATCCCAGGGCTGATCTCCTTTAGAATGGACTGGTTGGATCTCCTTGCAGTCCAAGGGACTCTCAAGAGTCTTCTCCAACACCACAGTTCAAAAGCATCAGTTCTTTGGCGCTCAGCCTTCTTCACAGTCCAACTCTCACATCTATACATTACCACAGGAAAAACCACAGCCTTGACTAGACGAACCTTTGTTGGCAAAGTAATGTCTCTGCTTTTGAATATGCTATCTAGGTTGGTCATAACTTTCCTTCCAAGGAGTAAGTGTCTTTTAATTTCATAGCTGCAGTCACCCTCTGTAGTGATTTTGGAGCCCAGAAAAGTAAAGTCTGACACTGTTTCCACTGTTTCCCCATCTATTTCCCATGAAGTAATGGGACCAGATGCCATGATCTTCGTTTTCTGAATGTTGAGCTTTAAGCCAACTTTTTCACTCTCCTCTTTCACTTTCATCAAGAGGCTTTTGAGTTCCTCTTCACTTTCTGCCATAAGGGTGGTGTCATCTGCATATCTGAGGTTATTAATATTTCTCCCGGCAATCTTGATTCCAGCTTGTATTTCTTCCAGTCCAGCGTTTCTCATGATGTACTCTGCATATAAGTTAAATAAACAGGGTGACAATATACAGCCTTGACGAACTCCTTTTCCTATTTGGAACCAGTCTGTTGTTCCATGTCCAGTTCTAACTGTTGCTTCCTGACCTGCATACAGGTTTCTCAAGAGGCAGATCAGGTGGTCTGGTATTCCCATCTCTTTCAGAATTTCCCATAATTTATTGTGATCCACACAGTCAAAGGCTTTGGCATAGTCAATAAAGCAGAAATAGATGATTTTCTGGAACTCTCTTGCTTTTTCCATGATCCAGCGGATGTTGGCAATTTGATCTCTGGTTCTTCTGCCTTTTCTAAAACCAGCTTGAACATCAGGAAGTTCACGGTTCACATATTGCTGAAGCCTGGCTTGGAGAATTTTGAGCATTACTTTACTAGCATGTGAGATGAGTGCAATTGTGCGGTAGTTTGAGCATTCTTTGGCATTGCCTTTCTTTGGGATTGGAATGAAAACTGACCTTTTCCAGTCCTGTGGCCACTGCTGAGTTTTCCAAATGTGCTGGCATATTGAGCGCAGCACTTTCACAGCATCATCTTTCAGGATTTGGAATAGCTCAACTGGAATTCCATCACCTCCACTAGCTTTGTTAGTAGTGATGCTTTCTAAGGCCCACTTGACTTCACATTCCAGGATGTCTGGCTCTAGGTCAGTGATCACACCATCGTGATTATCTTGGTCGTGAAGATCTTTTTTGTACAGTTCTTCTGTGTATTCTTGCCATCTCTTCTTAATATCTTCTCCTTCTGTTAGGTCCATACCATTTCTGTCCTTTATCGAGCTCATCTTTGCATGAAATGTTCCTTTGGTATCTCTGATTTTCTTGAAGAGATCCCTAGTCTTTCCCATTCTGTTGTTTTCCTCTATTTCTTTGCACTGATCGCTGAAGAAGGCTTTCTTATCTCTTCTTGCTATTCTTTGGAACTCTGCATTCAGATGTTTGTGTCTTTCCTTTTCTCCTTTGCTTTTCACTTCTCTTCTTTTCACAGCTATTTGTAAGGCCTCCCCAGACAGCCATTTTGCTTTTTTGCATTTCTTTTCCATGGGGATGGTCTTGATCCCTGTCTCCTGTACAATGTCACGAACCTCATTCCATAGTTCATCAGGCACTCTATCTATCAGATCTAGGCCCTTAAATCTATTTCTCACTTCCACTGTATAATCATAAGGGATTTGATTTATGGTCATACCTGAATGGTCTAGTGGTTTTCCCTACTTTCTTCAATTTAAGTCTGAATTTGGCAATAAGGAGTTCATGGTCTGAGCCACTGTCAGCTCCTGGTCTTGTTTTTGCTGACGGTATAGAGCTTCTCCATCTTTGGCTGCAAAGAATATAATCAATCTGATTTCGGTGTTGACCATCTGGTGATGTCCATGTATAGAGTCTTCTCTTGTGTTGTTGGAAGAGGGTGTTTGTTATGACCAGTGCATTTTCTTGGCAAAACTCTATCAGTCTTTGCCCTGCTTCATTCCATATTCCAAGGCCAAATTTGCCTGTTACTCCAGGTGTTTCTTGACTTCCTACTTTTGCATTCCAGTTCCCTATAATGAAAAGGACATCTTTTTTGGGTGTTAGTCCTAAAAGGTCTTGTAGGTCTTCATAGAACCATTCAACTTCAGCTTCTTCAGCATTACTGGTTGGGGCATAGACTTGGATTACTGTGATATTGAATGGTTTGCCTTGGAAACGAACAGAGATCATTTTGTGATTTTTGAGATTGTATCCAAGTACTGCATTTCAGACTCTTTTGTTGACCATGATGGCCACTCCATTTCTTCTGAGGGATTCCTGCCTGCAGTAGTAGATATAATGGATACTAGAAAATAGTAAACATTTTTGCTGGGAAAAAATTTTGTGTTGTTTCCAAAAACATTGAAATAACATGATGGCCCATTCTAGGTGAGTTCAGTTCAGTTTAGTTCAGCTGCTTAGTCATGTCTGACTCTTTGAGACCCCGTGGACTGCAGCACACCAGGCCTCCCTGTTCATCACCAACTCCCGGAGTTGATGCAAACTCATGTCCCTTGACTCAGTGATACCATCCAACCATCTCATCCTCTGTTTTTCCCTTCTCCTCTCACCTTTAATCTTTCCCAGCATCAGGGTCTTTCCAAATGAGTCAGCTCTTCACATCAGGTGGTCAAAGTATTGGAGTTTCAGCTTCAGCATCAGTCCTTCCAATGAACATTCAGGACTGATTTCCTTTGGGATGAAGTGGATGGATCTCCTTGCAATCCAAGGGACTCTCAAGAGTCTTCTCCAACACCACAGTTCAAAAGCATCAATTCTTCTGCGCTCAGCTTTCTTTATAGTCCAACTCTAACACCCAAACAAGACTAATGGAAAAACCATAGCTTTGACTAGATGGACCTTTGTTGGCAAAGTAATGTCTCTGCTTTTTAATATGCTGTCTAGATTGGTCATAACTTCTTCCAAGGAGTAACTGTCTTTTAATTCATGACTGCAGTCACCATCTGCAGTGATTTTGAATTCCAAAAAATAAAGTCTGCCACTGTTTCCACTGTTTCTCCATCTATTTGCCCTGAAGTGATGGGATCGGATGCCATGATCTTTGTTTTCTGAATGTTGAACTTTAAGCCAACTTTTTCACTCTCCTTTTTCACTTTCATCAAGAGGCTCTTAAGTTCTTCTTCACTTTCTGGCATAAGGTAGTGTAATTTGCATATCTGAAGTTATTGATATTTTCCCAGCAATCTTGATTCCAGCTTGTGCTTCATCCAGCACAGCATTTCTCATCATGTACTCTGCATATAAGTTAAATAAGCATGGAGACGATATGGTGGCCCATTCTAAGTGAATTTTAAATGAAAGAATTGCTGTACCACTTAGTGGAGTAAAGGAAGGAAAGGCTCAGGGAAGTGGATATTCTGTAATGTACATGCTACATATATAAGGCCAAATAATTAAGCCCAACAGGAAGGACCATTGCCTTGGGATGTGCTGGTGAGAAGGGTATCAGAATCACCATAAATTTCAATAATGGCCTTCTCCGTAGGCCAAGGCAATGATGGTAGGAAGGGATAATATAGAAGGAGGTTCACTGATGGTAATTGGCATGATAAGCTCTTGAAAAAATCAAGGTCAGATAGCAGTGCCTGGAACAGGTGGATAAAATTATTATAATAAGCATCAGGGACAGGGTAGCGGATGTGGATACCTGATTTACCAACTGTCAGAGAGATGGCTAATATTATAGAATATAGTTTCTATTCTATTGTGTTATATGGGCAGCCTACAAAGGTATAGTCTTCTTTGTACCATCAAAGACAATAAAGAATGGATGACTGAGAGACTAAAAAGGATTACCTTATTGAATATCATAATTCCCTGTTCAGATTCTAAGCAATTTTCAGAAACCCAGTTTCACCATGGTCTGTCCATGAGAGCGGGCACTTAGAGGGGTCAGGAAATGATTAAGAACCCTTGCCAAGTTTCCGCTTATAATGGATCCACTAGATTCAAAGGTCCATTTGGTAGTACTTTCTCAGTCCTATAGTGTATTATTGGAGTTCACATCATGGTAGTTTGTGCAATGCCATCATTAGGTCCTTGGTCAGTTTGGGGAGACCATAGAGAACGTCCTTCCAGAAATTAGTGCTTTGTTTAAAGATCTAAAGGATGCAGACTTGTTGGCTATACAATATCTGCACTGAATAACCAACTGGACCCTTGCAGAAACGACATGGTCCCTGGAAGATAATAGTATCTATTGCAAATATCAGCAAGTAGTAGATTAAGTAACTGTACCTGCTCTGCCAGTGTGGTGACTATACCAGAGCAGATCAACATGACCTTAGATATGTGGTAGGAGTGCAGCCATTGATTTGGCAAATATATATATATATTCTTTTCTATTCCTACCTGAGAAGAGAAAGAGAAGCAGCTTGCATTCACATGGAATGGATGATGGTATTAATTTAGGGCTAAAATATAGCTGCATTCAGCCACATGTAGTTGAAGAGATTTGGACCTCCCAGAAAAGATCATGTTGATCCACACTGTCACTGATTTTGTACTAACCTGTCTAGATAAGCAAAATGTAGCTAGAATGGGCTTCCCTCATGACTCAGTGGTAGAGAATCTGCTGCCAATGCAGAAGATGCAGGTTCAGTCACTGGGTTGGGAAGATCCTTTGCAGAAGGAAACCCACCCCAGTATTCTTGCCTGGGAAATCTCATGGACAGACAAGCCTGGTTGGCTAGTATATAGGATATAGTTCATGGGGTCGCAAAAGAGTCAATCACCACTTAGTGACTAAACAAGCTAGAATGTAGGAGGACTAAGTAAAATACATGCGCTACAAAAGGGCAGGAGATACACTGCAGGAATATTTAGGAACCTGTCATATCAGTAAAGTTTTAGGAGTCCAGTGATCAGGGGCATGACCTGACACCCTCTGCAAAGTAAAAGACAAACCCTGCGTATCTTGCATTTCATATGAAAAAAAACAAGTACGGTACCCAAAGGTAGTCTTCTTTGGGTTCTAGAGGCAGTAGATGGGGAAGTGCTGCTTGATTTCATTTACCAGGTGACATGAAATGTTGCTAATATTGAGGGAGGTAAAAAAAAAACAGAATGAGCCCCTGCAGTATATCTAAGCTGCAATCCAAACAGCCCTGCATTTTGAATCATAAAACACAGAAGACCCATTACTATAGATGTGGGTTATGAGAAAAATAAATGCCATGTGGTGCTTCTACTAAGCTTCTTAGGAAAATAGCAGGGTAGTTCCCTGGGGCTCCTGAAGCAAAGCTGTGCTGAACCACCCTCTGAACCACTGGGGAAGCCCGTTTTAGCTACATTTTGGAAAATTGCACTAACTTGACAAACAACTCTGGGCACACTACTGGCCCCTGTAGAGATAAATAATCTGGCTTTCAGATATCCAGTGATCATACACTGATAACTACTCATCATAAACTCAGTTATGTCAAATCCCTTAAGTCAGATGTTTCGATAGTTAGAAGTCATACATTCATCCACATTCAAGCTCAAGAAAAAGAGAGGCAGAAGAAAAATTCATGAACAGAAAATCTAGAACAGTTTGTCTTTTTACTCTCTTATAGCTTTGCTTCTCCTTGACTCTTACCAGTGGATACATGGGATTTCATTATGACTGGTGGATGCAGAAGGAATAAGCCTAGGCTAATTTTATAGGTGTGTTGGCTCAGTAACTGGTTATAAATTGAAAAAAGATAGTAGCCATGCTGCAGTCTCATTTGGGAGGATGCCTTAAAAGATTTAGACCATGTGATCATTCATTTCCTATGAAGAAGAAATGTTCAGAGATTGGATTATAGATGTATTTATGGACAGTGACAAAGGGCCAAGGTGGCTGGTGGTGAACCTGGATGCAGAGAGATTAGATTATAGACAAGAATTCTGGGATAGACACATGGACATGAACAAGAATGTGAAGATCTTTGTATTAATCCATCAGGCTAATAGTCACTAAAAAACAAATAAACAAACAAAATACCACTCACCATGGATTAGGCACAGAACAGCCAACTGGACATAATGACTTTCCAGTTTATATCAGTTAGCACCAGTCATCATCCACCCACGTGCCTGTGGGATGAACTTTATTTTCTTTTATTCCTGTTTCTGAAATAACTGATTCTTTTTCTGAGTTTGCCTTATCTCTTTCTTGCCTACTTGCACCATTTGGTTAAATTCAGTCAAGAGTAATTAAGACACATTCTGTTTCCTGACCACCTTGCACAGGGAAGTAAGCTCACTAAAGACATTTACCTTTAAATTATTGAGAAGATAGTTTCTCTTGAAGTTTCAGCATTGCATAGAGAGCATTACTCTTTTTCTTGCCATCTACTGCTGCTGCTGCTGCTGCTAAGTCGCTTCAGTCGTGTCCGACTCTGTGTGACCCCAGGCAAGAACACTGGAGTGGGTTGCCATTTCCTTCTCCAATGATGAAAGTGAAAAGTGAAAGCGAAGCCTCTCAGTAGTGTCCAACTCACAGCGACCCCAGGGACTGCAGCCTACCAGGCTCCTCCATCCATGGGATTTGCCAGGCAAGAGTACTGGAGTGGGGTGCCATTGCCTTCTCCATTGCCATCTACTGGCAGGGTTCAATTACAATGCCACATTTTAGGTGAATTTTACAGTAGAACTCCACATCTGGGTACCAGTCTTTCTGTTTATTGAAATGGAAATGAACCTCGAATCTCTGAGATTTATGTATCTAATACAAGTACTCTGCTCTATTCTGCTCTGCCTTCACTATGACACCCAAACTGATTAAAGAGCCTTTAAAGAGCCCCTACTTAAAATCTTGCTTATCTTGCATTAAGCAAGATAAGAATATGGCACCCCATCTACTAGTTCTGAAGGTTTTACCCCAACTGATGCTTCAAATCGCTCATTTCATTAAGTAGAGCAAGTTACAAGGTCAAGCCTGATGTACATTGGACTAGGAAAGACGCATTCCCACAGGGAGGGGTAAGCAAATTGTTTTTAACTATAAGATATGTTTTCTACATAGAGATAATCATTTTCTATTTTCTATCAGATATGACAATCATTTCTCTCTATTTGCATTGACAGGGTGTGTGCTAAATCTCTTCAGTGATATCCAACTCTGTTCAATCCCATGGACTGTAGCCCTCCAGGCTTCTCTGCCCATGGGATTCTCCAGGCAAGAATACTGGTGAGGGTTTCCATGCCCTCCTCCAGGCAGTCTTCTGACCCAGTCCTCAAACTTGCTGTCTCTTATGTCTCTTGTGTTGGCAGGAAGTTTCTTTACCATTAGAGCTACCTGAGAAGCCCATTGACAAGAAACACACAGGGAAAAAAAAAAGGCATGACGAAGACCACAATTTTTTTGTTTATGCCATGAGTTTCATTAGCTTTTTACTGACAAATATTTTATTTGCATTAAGAATAATAATTTAATGGACATGTTTTTCATTTTAAGGTGCTCAAGGTGCTCCATCTGCCTGTTTTGAAGAAGTTAATTCTTTGCCTAATAGTTTTGGAAACTGTGGTTTTAAAAATTCCCAACCATTACCTTGTGAGCAAAAGTATGTATATAGAAAATGACTGTTTCATTGAGTTATAAAATGTCTCTATTTCTTGCCAAGAGACACTAAATAGTAATGGACAATAAATTGTGTTATCTGGAGAATATTTTCAAATAACATTATGTATATTTTCCTTTTATTCAATTTAGTTCTCTTTTTTTTTCTTAAATTTTTTTTCCCTGTTAATAAGGAGACTAAGAAAAGTTTGCTGTTTATTACTGAAGGTAGAAAGTGGGCTCAGTGCAGAGGGAACAGATGGAATCACTCATCTCCTAAACTGAGAGACACCTTCCCTGCCATCTTTTTGTAGCCCACTCCAAGTCACCAGTCTATCCCTAGAAGGAAGTGGTGCACATTTCTACACCCTAGCTTTTTCGTTGCTGCCTGAGAGTCAGGTCCCCAGGTCACCTGACTCTGATACCCAAAGAGACTTCCATTCACAAACCCCACAGGAATGTAGCAAACAAAGGAGTTCTTAGAAGGAGCAGACAAAAATGTTCATCTCCTTGTCTTACCTGGAAAAGAGTCCATATGCATACTTTAAAAGCTGTTGACTGAGGGTCAGCCTTCTAATTTTAAAAGTTTCTGATTTAATCCTGCCCAGAGACTTGGAATGCCAGCAGACTCCTCCTCTAGCATCTCCCTGTCGCCTAATCCAAATCACCAGTATTGCCTGCTGGAAGCTTATACACATGTCTGCACAACAGTTTTTGCAGTTAACGCCCAGAGAACAGGTTTCCAAACTACTTGACACTGTTAGTCAATGGCACTTCCATTAATGAGTCCCACAGATTGTGACTGTCAGTTAAGCACTTCTTAATGGACATAGAAGCACCCCTACACATACACACTCTGATGCTATACCCCCAGCCCACGTACAGAAGGAGAAGGCAAAAATGTCCATTACCCTGTTTCTCCCTGAAGAGAGAAGTACTAGAGTATACTGTATATACTATATAGAAAATCTGAACTGACTAATAACAAATAAGGTGATTGAACTGGCAATCAAAACTTCCAAATGAACAAGTCCACTGGTGAATTCTACCAAACATTAAAAAAAAGAAGAATTAGTTAAAATCTTCCAAAAATTAGAAGAGAACACTTCCCAAATCATTTTTCAATGCTAGCATTTCCCTAATACCAAAGACAGACAAGACATTCAGTTCAGTTCATTTCAGTTTTGCTCAGTGGTGTCCGACTCTTTGCGACCCCATGAATTGCAGCACACCAGGCCTCCCTGTCCATCACCAACTCCTGGAGTTCACTCAAACTCATGTCCATCGAGTCAGTAATGCCATCCAGCCATCTCATCCTCTGCCGTCCCCTTCTCCTCCTGCCCCCAATCCTTCCCAGCATCAGAGTCTTTTCCAATGAGTCAACTCTTCACATGAGGTGGCCAAAGTACTGGAGTTTCAGCTTTAGCATCATTCCCTCCAATGAACACCCAGGACTGATCTCCTTTAGAATGGACTGGTTGGATCTCCTTGCAGTCCAAGGGACTCTCAAGAGTCTTCTCCAATACCACAGTTCAAAAGCATCAATTCTTCAGCGCTCAGCTTTCTTCACAGTCCAACTCTTACATCCATACATGACTACTGGAAAAACCATAGCCTTGACTAGACTAGAGATCTCTTCAAGAAAATTTGAGGTACCAAGGGAACATTTCATGCAAAGATGGGCTCGATAAAGGACAGAAATGGTATGGACCTAACAGAAGCAGAAGATATTAAGAAGAGGTGGCAAGAATACACAGAAGAACTGTACAAAAAATATCTTCACGACCCAGATAATCATGATGGTGTGATCACTGACCTAGAGCCAGACATCCTGGAATGTGAAGTCAAGTGGGCCTTAGAAAGCATCACAGGAACAAAGCTAGTAGAGGTGATGGAATTCCCATTGAGCTATTTCAAATCCTGAAAGATGATGCTGTGGAAGTGCTGCACTCAATATGCCAGAAAATTTGGAAAACGCATCAGTGGCCACAGGGCTGGAAAAGGTCAGTTTTCATTCCAACCCCAAAGAAAGGCAATGCCAAAGAATGCTCAAGCTACCACACAATTGCACTCATCTCACATGCTAGTAAAGTAATGCTCAAAATTCTCTAAGCCAGGCTTCAGCAATAAGGGAACTGTGAACTTCCAGATGTTCAAACTGGTTTTAGTAAAGGCAGAGAAACCAGAGATCAAATTACCAACATCTGCTGGATCATGGAAAAAGCAAGAGAGTTCCAGAAAAACATCTATTTCTGCTTTACTGACTATGCCAAAGCCTTTGACTGTGTGGATCACAATAAACTGTGGAAAATTCTGAGAGAGATGGGAATACCAGACCACCTGACCTGCCTCTTGAGAAACCTATATGCAGGTCAGGAAGCAACAGTTAGAACTGGATATGGAACAACAGACAAGGACATTACCAGAAGAGAAATAAGAGGCCAATATCCTCGATGAACATAGATGAAAAAATTTACAAAGTAGCAAATTTAATAATACTTTAAAAGGAACATAAACCATGATCCAGTGGGTAATATTCCGGGGATATAAGGATGGTTTCTTATCCACAAATCAATCGATGCGATATACCATATTAATAAAAAAAGGGGTAAGAATCATATGATCATCTCAGTAGGTATAGAAAAAGCATTTGACTAGATTCAACATCCTTTCATTATAATAACTCTCTTCATATTAGTGTAGAAGGACTATACCTCAACATAATGAAAGCAATAAATGGAAAACCCATAATTAACACTACACTTAACAGTAATAGCTGGTAGTATTACCCCTGAGATCAAGATCATGGCAATAATGCCTTCTCTTGTCACTTCTGTTTGCTATAATGCTGCTGTAATAATCAAAATGAACTCATAGAAACAGAGAGTAGAAAATTAATTGCCAGTGGAAAACAGAAATTGGTAAAATGATACATACTTTCAGTTGTAAGATGAATAAGATCTGAAGATCTAATGTATAACATGGTGAAAATACTATATAATTATTACATAATTAGGCAATAGAATTATATAATTATTATATAAATAAAATTTGCTGAGAGTAGAGCTTAAATGTATTCACACACAAAAAATAGGATAAATAAGTGAAATGTTCAATGTATTAATTCACCTAACAGGGTGAATCATTTCACAATGTAAAGTGAAAGTGAAAGTCACTCAGTTGTGTCCTACTCTTTCAACCCCATGGACTATACAGTCCATGGAATTCTCCAGACTAGAATATTAGAGTGAGTAGCCCTTCCCTTATCCAGGAGATCTTCCCAACTCAGGGATCAAATCCAGGTCTCCCGTATTGCAGGTGGATTCTTTACCAGCCGAGCTACACGGGAAGCCCAGGAATACTGGAGTGGGTAGCCTATCCCTTCTCAAGTGGATCTTCCCGACCCAGGAATTGAACCGGGGTCTCCTGCATTGCAGGCAAATTCTTTAACAACTGAGCTATCAGGGAAAACCCTCACAATGTACACATGTATCACATCATCAATTTGTACACTTTAAATACTTTATAATCTTATTTGTCAACTATACCTCAATAAAGCTAGAAAATGATAGCAGCTTTATCTGGAAATCTACTATACAACTTAATTCCTATAGCTTTTAAAAATATGTTAAGGTCCGTCTAGTCAAGGCTATGGTTTTTCCAGTAGTCATGTATGGATGTGAGAGTTGAACTTGAAGAAGGCTGAGTGCCAAAGAATTGATGCTTTTGAACTGTGGTGTTGGAGAAGACTCTTGAGAGTCCCTTGGACTGCAAGGAGATCCAACCAGTCCATTCTGAAGGAGATCAGCCCTGGGATTTCTTTGGAAGGAATGATGCTAAAGCTGAAACTCCAGTACTTTGGCCACCTCATGCGAAGAGTTGACTCATTGGAAAAGACTCTGATGCTGGGAGGGATTGGGGGCAGGAGGAGAAGGGGACAGCAGAGGATGAGATGGCTGGATGGCATCACCGACTCAATGGATGTGAGTTTGAGTGAACTCCAGGAGTTGGTGATGGACAGGGAGGCCTGGCATGCTGGGATTCATGCAGTTGCAAAGAGTCAGACACGACTGAGCAACTGAACTGAACTGATTGTATACTTAAACTTTTCCCCAAAGTTAAACCTTTTATTAACTGTTCTCACCACATCCACAAAATAATGATTATAGTACAAAGGGCAAGAGGAAACTTTGGGAAGTGATGGATATGTTTATGTCCTTGATGATGCTAATAATTTCACGGGCATGTCCTTATCTCCAAATTCATCAAGTTTCACACATAGGTATAGTTTTTTGGTGGTGACTATACCTTAAGGTGGCTTAAAGAATAGTAACAGAGCCAGATTTAAGAAGTAAGAGAGGACATAAAGACGATGTTGATTAAAAAAAAAAAAAACAGAGAGTGGGAAGAACATGTTAAAAAAACTCAGATAAAGTCAAATGCTCCAGAAAGAAGTAGGACTTCCTTTAAATCCCAGGACAAAATCAGAAAAAAAAATTTTTGTAAAACCTTTAGGTAAACACCACACTCAGCATGGCTAAAAAGCAACTTGGTTCCTTTACGAAAACTACAAATGGCTGAAGACGGTGTTTAGTTCAATGGGACTAAGACAGTATCCTCCACCACCTGCCTCCACATGAGTCTGCTATGGATTAATTATGATGTGTAGAGAATGCAGAATTTCCCACGTGCCCCAACACTGGAAAACTAACAGATTAAAAGAGGAAGGCTGGAATCATGAAGTGAATGCTGATGAAGGGAGATCTCATGAAGAGAGCCTGATAATCTCTAAAAGATGGAATATAATCAGCCACACCTTATTAGAAAGCAATTGAGAGCAGACTGAGTTACACCACAGTGGATGCCCACAGAGGCAGGATCTGGTGGTAAGTCAGCCTCAATCTCTCTCTGATGACCAGAAGTATGCATGCCACCCTTTGTCTAAGATATGGAAGAAGGAAAAGAAAAGGTGGAAGGAATTGTGAAAGTTAGCAAGCATGACTTACATGGACTTCATCTGAGATGATGGTAGTATATGAATTTTCCCAAAATAAAATCACTAGATGACACTGGAATTCAATAGCTCAATTCATCTGCTTTCATCAGATTCCAGGAATTCAAGCAGATTGCCAGTTCCAAGAATTCAACCATAAATGCAAATTTTGAGAGAATGGACTTTGGAAGAGGAGTTTGTATTTCAATAGCCAGACTAGAAAAAGATCTATCATGTAAAGTCGGTTTAAGATATTTTGAGATACATTCTATACGAAGAGAATAGAGCAACAATAAAAAGAGTTATTTCGATCTGAGAAACAAGAAAAATGAGACTGGAAGGAGAGAAACTTGGAAAAAGATTTGGAAATGGAATCCCACTCTCATTTCAATCTTCACGATGCGTGCATGCTCAGTCATGTCCGACTCTTGCAACCCCATGGATTGTAGCTCACCAGGCTCCTCTGTCCATGAAATTTTCCATACAAGAATACTGGAGTGGGTTGACATTCCTACTCCAGGGGATATTCCTAACCCAAGAACTGAACCCACATCTTGGCAGGCAGATTCTTTACCACTGTGCCACCTGAGAAGCCCTCACTTCTTGATACCATTAAACTAATCTCTGTTATTTTAAAAGGACCTCCCATGGAGAATTCCCCAGGAGTTCAATAGTTAGAACTCCATGCTTTCACTGCTGAGGGTACAGACTTAATTCCTGGTCAAGGGACCTAATATCCTGCAAGCCACAAAGCCAAATAAATAAATCGTTAAAACACACACACACACACACACACACAAAAAAAAGCCTCTTCATGGTCTTTTAGAACAAGGGGATGAGATTTTTGAATGAAAGACATTTGGAGAGATAACAGGGACATGCTCAACAAACACATATCAATAACTAAGAATTGTTTTTTCATTTGAGGATGAGAGTTGGTAGATTTGAGTGATTCCAAGAGCAAGAAGTGACATCAATTATTTTCCAGGGCATAAACTAGGAATATTGGAAGTCTCTTAGAGAAGCCAGTGTTCTACCCATCGATAGGTAAATAAACTATTTATGGGATAAACTTTGGTATGGCTTATGCCAAATATGGGGTCTAAAAGTTTCTGAATTCTCAGGAAAGGAATACAGAATGACTGGAAATATGAACATATTCAAAGAATCTTGGGATCAAAAGGAACAGTCTGTATATTAAATAGATTTACTGACTTAAGATCATGGCCATTACAATAAGCATAATTAGAAGGGTCTCAAAATATGCATAAAGTATAAATAAATGCAGTCAGTCACTCTCAACAAACGTTGAGTAACAAACCAGCAGCCTGGTCAAGCTTTATCAAAGTGGGAGCATGTGAGGAATTTTCTGAGTGTGATCCGTGTAATGGGCTAGATAACAAAACTGAGTACTAAAATAGGCAATGAAGTCATGTCTGAACATCTGAGTTCATTGTGTAGTTTTCAATCCTGCTACTGCTGTGCCAGTTAATTGTATCACATTCAGATGTGCACAGCGACATTTGGCATTCTTCTGATTTTTTACTATTCGTTAAACAACATTTATGTTATCACTGATGTGATACAATACTTATTTAAAACTTAAGTTTCATTAAAGGACAGAATGATAAGACATTGTTTTGTTTCCCCTCTCCAGGGATGTTCTTTGTGGAAAATTAGCTTGTGTTTGGCCACAAAATAGTACTTATAGAAGTGATGTTCGATCTGCCGTTTATTCATATTCTCAAGGACTTCTGTGCGTAACTACTGCGTCATCAGTGAGATCAGGTGGAAGAGACTATACCTATGTGGCTGATGGCACCGTGTGTGGAGCACAGATGGTAACAAACCATGTTCACTTGCATGTACCTGTGTTAGATAATGGAATTATCAGTTACTATATTCCACGATGACTATCCCAATCATACAGAAAGGATTTGAACCTGGCACTGCCATTTATTTCCCATATGATATGGAAAAGATTATTAAACCAAGCCTCGGTAATCAAATAACATTGGATTAATCTGTCATCAGTCCTCAGGGACAAGATGCATTTTTAAGCACAGGAGTCTACTGACAGTTGATTCTGTTTAGATCTTTGAATTCTGATGGTTTTAAATCATAAAATTCTAATTTTGTGTTTTTAATTTTTCCTGCTTCAGAAAAAACATAATTGAGCATTCATATTTTATCTGTATTGTCAAAATATAAGTGTGAGAAATTTGGAGGACCCAAACCAGAAGTCTGTACTGGCAGAGCACAGCTATAGCAATGTACGAGCTCATGTTGAGATGTACATGTAGTACTATTTATGTAGCTAAAAAACAAAGGGAGAAGAAAAATAGTTCAGAAGCTAAGGGAGTCAGTCTGAAATATGAATGCACACATTCCAGAAAATATAAGGCAGCAGTTGTAAATCAGTGTTTTATGTAAATGGCATTTAGTACTTATGTATTAAAAATAAAGCAAAACCTTTTTTTAAAATTTTATTTTATTTTTAAACTTTACAATATTGTATTAGTTTTGCCAAATATCGAAATGAATCCGCCACAGGTATACATGTGTTCCCCATCCTGAACCCTCCTCCCTCCTCCCTCCCCATACCATCCCTCTGGGTCGTCCCAGTGCACCAGCCCCAAGCATCCAGTATCATGCATCGAACCTGGACTGGAGACTCGTTTCATACATAATATTATACATGTTTCAATGCCATTCTCCCAAATCTTCCCACCCTCTCCCTCTCCCACAGAGTCCATAAGACTGATCTATACATCAGTGTCTCTTTTGCTGTCTTGTACACAGTGTTATTGTTACCATATTTCTAAATTCCATATATATGCATTAGTATACTGTATTGGTGTTTTTCTTTCTGGCTTACTTCACTCTGTATAATAGGCTCCAGTTTCATCCACCTCATTAGAACTGATTCAAATGTATTCTTGTTAATGGCTGAGTAATACTCCATTGTGTATATGTACCACTGCTTTCTTATCCATTCATCTGCTGATGGACATCTAGGTTGCTTCCATGTCCTGGCTATTATAAACAGTGCTGTGATGAACATTGGGGTACCCATGTCTCTTTCCCTTCTGGTTTCCTCCGTGTGTATACCCAGCAGTGGGATTGCTGGATCATAAGGCAGTTCTTAAAATGGTTAATCAAACAGCTGGTTTTTCTGTCTGCGTTGAGCAGTCCTATCCCCTTGGGAACTTGCTTCTTGTGGTCAGCACCTTCTAACATGGCTCCACTGCTCCCACTTCCTGATACTCACTCCCCATGTGATCCTCCTCGTCTGTGTGTGCACTGGATATGCTGACTGCTTCTAAGAAAGAGAAGATGGTGAAAGTTATGGCGTGTCATTTATAAGATTCGTTTTAGAAAAGACAGTGACTTCTGTTTGGCATGCACTTTCTTTCTCTCACCTTCTCAGCTTGCTTGCTTTGCTAAAGCAATCTACATGGTGGAGAAACTCATACAGAAAAGCTTTTCATGATATCAATTTGTCAATTTTTCCTTTCATGGAACATGTGTTTTGTGTCAAGTCTAATAAGCCTAGTTATAACCCTGGGTCATGAAGATAGTCTCACAGATTTTTTTATTTCTAAAAATATGTAATATTGTGTTTAACATTTAAGTTTGTTTTACATTTGGTTTATTTTCAGTTAATTTACTTTAACCTGAGGTTTAGGTTGAGGTTCATTTTTTTGGACTTTTGTCAAAAAAATGAATTGAGGGTATTTTCGTGAGTCTGTTTTTGGATTGTCTAGATTGTTATATTAATCTGCAGGTCTATATATCTACCAATATCATGTTCTTTTGATTACTTTAGCAATTTCAGTTCAGTTCAATTCAGTTCAGTCACTCAGTTATGTCCAACTCTTTGTGACCCCATTAATCGCAGCACACCAGGCCTCCCTGTTCATCACCAATGCCCGGAGTTCACCCAAACTCATGTCCATCGAGTCGGTGATGCCATCCAGCCATCTCATCCTCTGTCATCCCCTTTTCCTCCTGCCCCCAATCCCTCCCAGCATCAGAGTCTTTTCCAATGAGTCAACTCTTCGCATGAGGTGGCCAAAGTACTGGAGTTTCAGCTTTAGCATCATTCCTTCCAAAGAAATCCCAGGGCTGATCTCCTTTAGAATGGACTGGTTGGATCTCCTTGCAGTCCAAGGGACTCTCAAGAGTCTTCTCCAACACCACAGTTCAAAAGCATCAGTTCTTCGGTACTCAGCTTTCTTCACAGTCCAACTCTCACATCCATACATGACCACAGGAAAAACCATAGCCTTGACTATGGGGCCATGTTAATCTTCTCTGTGTCATTCCAGTTTTAGTATATGTGCTGCTGAAGTGAACACTACAGTAAGTTTTGAAATCAAGAAGTGTGAGTCCTCCAATTCTGTTCTTTGTAAAGACCATTTCAGCTATATAGACTCTCTTGTGATTCCATGTGTATTTTATGATGGGTTTTTCTATTTATGAAAAAAACATCTGTCTTGAAATTTTGACAGATTGCATTGAATTTATAGATGTTTTGGATAGTATTGATATATTAATAATATTATGTCTTCCAGCCCATATACACAGGATAAATTTTATTTTTCTGTTTTAATTTTTTTTTTAATATTTCTTTCAGTTTTCAGTGTATGCTTCTTGGTTAATTTTAATTGTCTAATAATAGTGGATGCTATTCTTCTTGAATGGTATTCTTAATTTCCTTTTTAGAATGTCCATTGTTTAGAAATGTCTTTAGTTTTATATGTTAATATTTTATACTGCAAATTTACTGAATTGTTGATTAGTTCTAACAAACTTTTGTGTATGTGGAGTCTTTAGAGTTGACATACAAGATTATATCACCTGCAAAGAGATAATTTTGCTTGTTTATTTATAATGTGTGTGCTTTTCATATTTTCTTGCCTGATTGCTCTGGCTAGCACTTCCAATATTATATCCAAGAGAAAGAGCAAAAATGTACTGGTATACACAACATCATTTATTCATTGGCTATATGTTAATTTTCAGGAAATAATTGCAAAATGCTAAATTTCATTCTTCTTTTCAGTGACTTCATCATGTGTTATGCTGATGTATTTAAAAAAGTCAAGAGAAATAAGTTAAGAGCTTAGCTTAAATAATAGAGAAAAGTAAATGAGGGGGGGGAAAAAAATGACTAATTTAACCCTTGATTAACCACTTCAACATAACTAGGGTTTTGCAATGCATATTAGGTTAAAATATTTCTCTTGATGGATTATTATAATTAGTATTATAACAAGGATTTATGATAATGTACCATCCAAAATAATAATTTATATTTTACACTAAAACTAAAATAATAAATTGTTTTCCAGTTTTTGAGCAGACAAATCATTAATATTAATCTAACCAATTATTCATAGCAGAACATTAACTCCCATAATGGTGATTCTCATTTCAGTTCCCAATTGTAAGTATCAAAACCAAAATCATGTGGCATCACTACATAAACTGTGTTAAGGTGAACACTCTCAGATTTTTTTTTTTAACTCTTACTATTGTTTGGATTTTTGTATTGGATTGACGGAATCTTTGTTCCAAAATCAGAGTGATGCATAATATAAAGTCTCAGTAAGTATGTCTTTTGTTCTTTTGTATACACATGATATAGTTAATTCCTTGTGTCAGATTTGTAAATAACTATGAAATATTTGCTTGTTTTGTTTTAGTATTGTATAAATAAAACCTGCAAAGAAGTTCCTTTAATGGGATATAATTGTAATGCCACTATAAAATGCAGAGGAAATGGGGTAAGCTACTTTTGTTTTTGTAATTCTAAATTTTATGTTATTTTTTGAGTAATTCAGCGTAAAAAATCTATCCTGTTTGGGAGAAATGAAAATCTAAGTTGCTCTTTTATCCAGGCTTGCCTAGGAATAGCTAACTAATATAAAGAAAATCAGCTGATTACCAATCGATCAAAACACTATTTAGTGAACTGTACTATATGTGTACTGAATTTATTGTAAGCACTCAAAACTTATGAATTGGTAACACATTTAAATTAAAAAAAATAATTTTCTCATGCAAATAAATGCATATTTTGCTTATATTGTGGGCATATTTCTTCTTCCTCATACTCTTCATAATTAAAATTTAAAGCTATATAGTATTTTACAGAAGATATTCTTAAAGACATGATAGAGAATTTCTGAAGTTTTTATGAAGAGGCTTCTACTAGAAAGTATCTTTATGCAAAAAACATTTTTTTCTCAACTGTTTATCCATTTTAATCTGGCAATACAGATTTGTAGTTACTTTTGCATTTAATATTTACTTCTTAAAAATGTATAATTTGGGACCCTTGTTTCACTGCTTTCCAAAAAGATAATCAGTGTATAATTCGGTCAACATTATAGAAATGAAATTAAATTTATCAGTATTCAGTTTTGTAATATTCAGTGTTACAATTTACTTGGTTGGTTTTAGAAGATATAGAATGCTACTGCTTTGTCTTGAATTTTCTATGAAACTTTTCTGTAAACAAAAAGGATCGCTACATTTTCATGTTTGTCTTTTACTTTCATTGTTGTTCATTTTAATTGTTACCATTGTTGGTCTGATCTTTTGCTCTTCTTTGTTCAATTCTCTGCTTTAAGCCTTCAGCCTCAATATTTTTTGTAAAATCTCAAACCAAACTTATAGTCTGCAGTTTATTGATACATTTTTAGCTGTAATTAACATACAATATCATATTAGTTTCAAATGTCAGTTCAGTTCAGTCACTCAGTTGTGTCCAACTCTTTGTGACCCCATGGACTGCAGCACACCAGACCTCCCTGTCTATCACCAACTCCCGGAGTTTACTCAAACTCATGTCCATTGAGTTGGTGATGCCATCCAACCATTGTATCGTCTGTCGTCCCCTTCTCCTCCTGCCTTCAATCTTTCCCAGCATCAGGGTCTTTTCAAATGAGTCAGTTCTTCACATCAGGTGTCCAGAGTATTAGAGTTTCAGCTTCAGCATCAGTCCTTCCAATGCATATTCTGGACTGATTTCCTTTAGGATGGACTGGTTGAATCTCCTTGCAGTCCAAGGGACTCTCAAGAGTCTTCTCCAACACCACAGTTTAAAAGCATCAATTCTTCTGCAATCAGTTTTCTTTTTAGTCCAACTCTTACATCCATATATGACTACTGGAAAAACCATAGCTTTGACTAGGTGGACCTTTGTCATAATTTGATACTTTATACATTACAAAATTAATATTCCAGTAAGACTAGGTTTATGTACATTCTATTTTATAGTAAAAAGTTTTATTTAAAAAATCCAAAATATAGCTACTTTGATGTTCCTAAGAGATTTGGTCTATTATGTTAATTTTTTTTTCTAAAATTTATATTATAGGGAATTTATCTATTTAGATTTTATATTCTAGATAAATGTTGTTTCTGACATGACATTGTTTATCTGTTTTAATCGGAGAGATAGGGTGCTGGAATACCACTTTAAAGTAGAGAGAAATATATCTTGTGCAGTATGCATTTAAAGTTCTAGCATATCAACAATGCAAAAATGTCTTTCCACATTAAAAAAAAATCATTGGCACAAAATTATTAAGTTTTAGTTCTGCTCTCCCAAAACTTTGTAAGCTCAGTTGGACTGTTCTATTTCCTTCAGTCCTGTCAAAGAGAAATGTGATGGTAGTTTAATTCCATTTTATTTGTGCTGAATGCTATGAGATTACTTTTCTTCATTTTCTGACATTAGAAGTATTACTGACAAGTGACTAAGGTATACGTTTTCATTTCGTTTTTTTCTGCTAAGAACTCCTTGGGTTAGAAAGATCCTCTGGAGAAGGAAATGGCAACCCACTCCAGTATTCTTACATGGGAAATCGCATGGACAGGGGAGCCTGGTGGGCTACAGTCATGGGGTTACAAAAAGTCAAACACGATTTACCAACTAAACACCTAACACTAGAAAGTCAAATTACATATCTAGTCTGAAATAGCAAGTCATTCTTCACTTAGTAAAATTTAATAATATTTATTTGCTTATTGCTTCTGCTCTAGCTAACCATCTTTTTTCTTTCACTACATTAGTAAAAATGTAATGATGGTAACCTCTGCTGTTTATGTTAAATCAGGATAGGGGAAAATTTGGGGATTAGATCTGAAATATGAAATAAATGATATTTTAGTCTTAATTTCAAAATTTTACATTAAAATATTTATCACCAGAGCGTTGTGTGTGTATGTGTGTGCTCAGCTGTGTCCAACTCTGCAACTCCATGGACCATAGCCTGCAAGCCTCCTTTGTCTATGGAATTTTTCCAAGCCAGAATTCTGGAGTGGGTTGCCATTTCCTAATCCAAGGGATCTTCCCAAACCAAGGTTGAACCCACATCTCTTGTGTCTGCTGCATTGGCAGGCAGATTCTTTACCACTAAGGCCACCTGGGAAGTTGGGCTACACTAAATACCAAAAAAAAAAAGAGAGAGAGAGAGAGAGATATTGATGTGTAAATTAGAAGAACACTTTTGGATTACAGTATTATAAATAAAACTCATTTTATTGAAATCAATTTTGATATGTAGGGAAAATAAATTTAAAATTTCAATAATCTTTCAGTTCAGTTCAATCGCTCAGTCATGTCCAACTCTTTGTGACCCCATGAATCACAGCACGCCAGGCCTTCCTGTTCATCACCAACTCCCAGAGTTCACTCAAACTCATGTCCATCGAGTCGGTGATGCCATCCAGCCATCTTATCCTCTGTCATCCCCTTCTCCTCCTGCCCCCAATCCCTCCCAACATCAGGGTCTTTTCCAATGAGTCAACTCTTCGCATCAGGTGGCCAAAGTATTGGAGTTTCAGCTTTAGCATCATTCCTTCCAAAGAACACCCAGGGCTGATCTCCTTTAGAATGGACTGGTTGGATCTCCTTGCAGTTCAAGGGACTCTCAAGAGTCTTCTACAACACCACAGTTCGAAAGCATCAATGCTTCAGTGCTCAGCTTTCTTCACAGTCCAACTCTCACATCGATACATGACCACTGGAAAAACCATAGCCTTGACTAGATGGACCTTTGTTGGCAAAGTAATATTTCTGCCTTTGATTATGCTATCTAGGTTGGTCATAACTTTCCTTCCAGGGAGTAAGCGTCTTTTAATTTCATGGCTGCAATCACCATCTATAGTGATTTTGGAGCCCAAAAAAATTAAGTCTGACACTGTTTCCACTGTTTCCCCATCTATCTGCCATGAAGTGATGGAACCAGATGCCATGATCTTAGTTTTCTGAATGTTGAGCTTTAAGCCAACTTTTTCACTCTCCTCTTTCACTTTCATCAAGAGGCTTTCAGCCATATGGGTGGTGTCATCTGCATATCTGAGGTTACTGATATTTCTCCCAGCAATCTTGATTCCAGCTTGTGCTTCCTCCAGCCCAGCATTATCTATAAACCCCCCAAATTTGTCATTATCAGCATACATGGACAAAACACAATGTCTCCAATATAATGATAGGAAATAACCATAAATGTCTATTTCTTAAAATGTGCTAGCCCTATATTTATACCTTTAGGTATGGGAATAAATTCATAATTTTTCATTAGTGATGTTTGTTTGGCAAAAACCTGGGAATGAGTGTTTATATGTTTGTGGATGTGGATATGTGTGTTTATCTGTGAATATATGTAAAACAGAAAGTGCTTAGCAGTGGAGAGGGACTTAATTAGTGGATGAAGGCCCTCTTTTGTGTGTTAGTTGTTCAGTCATTTCCGACTCTTTGCGGCCCCATGGAGTATCGTTGCCAGGCTCCTCTGTCCATGGAATTCTCCAGGCAGGAATATTGGAGTGGGTAGCCATTCCCTTCTCCAGAGGATCTTCCTGAACCAGGGATCAAACCTGGATTTCCTGCATTACAGGCAGATTCTTTACTGTCAAGCCCAAGGGAAGCACTATGTATCAATATATAGTCTTTAATAAACTTAGAAGACAAGCATTTTGCCTTCTTGCATTTCTTTGTCTTGGAGATGGTTTTGGTCAAAACCTCCTGTACAATGTTACAAACCTCGGTCCATAGTTCTGCAGCCATTCTGTCTACCAGATCTAGTCCCTTGAAACTATTCATCCCTTCCCCTGTAAAATCATAAGGGATTTGATTTAGGTCATTCCTGAATGGCCTAAAAGGAGAAAAGGAAAGATATATCCAACTGAATGCAGAGTTCTAGAGAACAGCAAGGAGAGAAAGCCTTTTTAGGTGGAAAATGTAAAGAAATAGAAGAAAACAATAGAATGAGGAAGACTAGAGCTCTCTTCAAGAAAATTAGTGATACCAAGGGAACATTTCATGCAAGGATGAGCACAGTAAAGGACAGAAATGGCAAGGACCTGATAGAAGCAGAAGAGATTAAGAAGAGGTAGCAAGAATACACAGAAGAACTGTAGAAGAAAGTCTTAATGTTCCGGATAACCATGATGGTGTGGTCACTCATCTAGAGCCAGACATCCTGGAGTATGAAGTCAAGTGAGCCTTAGGAAGCATACCTATGAACAAAGCTAATGGAGGTGATGGAATTCCAGCTGAGCTATTTCAAATCCTAAAAGATGATACTGTTAAAGTGCTGCATTCAATATGCCAGCAAATTTGGGAAACTCAGTAGTGGCCACAGGACTGGAAAAGGTGAGTTTTCATTTCAGTCCCAAAGAAAGGTAATGCCAAAGAATGTTCAAATTACCATAAAATTGCACTCACTTCACATGCTAACAAGATTATGATCAAAATCCTTCAAGCTCGTCTTCAGAAGTACATGAACCGAGAACTTCCAGATGTACGAGTTGGATTTAGAAAAGGCAGAGGAACCAGAAGTAAAATTGCCAACATCCATTGGATCATAGAAAAAGCAAGGAAATTCCAGAAAAAAACAAAAAACAAACAAACAAAAACATCTACTTCTGCTTCACTGACTATCTTAAACACTTTTTCTGTGTGGATCACAACAAACTGGAATATTCTTAAAGAGATAAGAATACCAGACCACCTTATCTGCCTCCTGAGAACCTGTATGCAGGTCAAGAGAGGCCAGTCAGAACTGGACATGAAGCAAAAGATTGGTTCCAAATTGGGAAAGGAGTATGTCAAAGATGTATATTGTCATCCTGCTTATTTAACTTATATGCAGAGCATATCCTGCAAAATGACGGACAGGATGACTCACAAGCTGGAATCAAGACTGCTGGGAGAACTATCAACAACCTCAGGTATGCAAATGATAGCACTCTAATGGCAGAAAGTAAAGAGGAACTGAAGAGACTCTTGATAAGGATGGAAGAGGAGAGTGAAAAAGCTGGCTTAAAACTCAGCATTCAAAAAATGAAGATCATGACATCTGGTCCCATCTGCTGCTAAGTCGCTTCAGTCGTGTCCAACTCTGTGCGACCCCACAGACGGCAGCCCACCAGGCTTCCCCGTCCCTGGGATTCTCCAGGCAAGAATACTGGAGTGGGTTGCCATTTCCTTCTCCAATCTGGTCCCATCACTTCATGGCAAATCAGTGGGGGAAAAGTAGAAACAGTGGCAGATTTCATTTTCTTGGACTGCACAATCACTGAGAATAGTGACTGCAACCACAAAATTAAAAGATGCTTCTTGGGAAAAAAATATGACACATCTAGATAGCATATTAAAAATCAGAGACATCACTTTGCCTACAAAAGTCCATATAGTCAAAGCTCTGGTTTTTCCAGTAGTCATGTATGGATGTGAGAGTTGACCATAAAGAAGGCTGAATCCCAAAGAATTGATGCCTTTGAACTGTGGTGCTGGAGAAGACTTTTGAGAGTCCCTTGGACAGCAAGGAGATCAAGCCAGTCAATCCTAAAGGAAATAAACCATGAACATTCATTGAAAGGACTGATGCTAAAGCTGATGTTCCAATACTTTGGCCACCTGATGGGAAGAGCAGACTCATTGGAGAAGACCCTGATGCTGGGATATATTGAGGGCAAGAGGAGAAGGGAGCAACAGGATGAGATGGTTGGATGGCATCACTGATTCAATGGACCTGAGTTTGAGCAAACTCAGGGAGATAATGAAGGACAGAGAAGCCTGTTGTGCTACAGTTCATGGGTGGCAAAGAGTTGGAAACAACTTAGCAACTGAACAACAACAAACTTAGAAGATCAGGGATTTTATTCTTTTGAAAGTAAGTATATATGACATACAGAGACTATCATGATTCATAGTAATTACACATTTTTCTGTTTCAGATATGTAATAATTTAGGCAATTGTCATTGCATTCCTGACTATACACCTCCAGATTGTGAATTACACATTGGTTCACCAGGAGGAAGTATTGATGATGGATATGATCATAAATCTTGTGAGTAGAAATTAAACTTTTAAATTCTAGAATGTTTTAAAAATAAAGCATCAAAATAGGATGCTTTATGAAATAAAGAAATACACTATTAACTAAAATCTTTCATGATCTCCCAAGTGACTAAAAGAATTACTTTGAATAGTGGCTTTCATTAAATTAATGTTAAATAACATTTGCAATGTGCTTTCCACAGAGACACCCAGTTTTAATCAACTCAGTTACTAAAATACAATATAGTACTCAAGTTTCAATAAACATCATGTGTGCTCAGTCGCCTCAATCATGTCTGTCTCTTTGTGAGCCTATGGACTGTGGCTCAGCAGGCTCCACTGTTTATGGGATTTTCCAAGCAAGAATAGTGGAGTGGATTGCCAGTTCCTCCTCCAGGGGGTCTTCCCAACCCAGGGATCGAACCCAACCCTGCATTGGCAGGCAGGTTCTTTACCACTAATGCCACCTGGGAAACCCTAATAAACATCATAGCATGAATTAAAAAATAAATATGGATGGGTGAACATCATGCAAATTATTTGCATTCCATGTTATTAAAAACTTTACAGGTTATTAAAAAGCACGTCTAGGATAAGGTGTTTATTTTGAATGAAATTTATGTAAAAAATGTATGACGAAATATAAGTATACGTATTTACTAGGAAATAATAGTAAATCACATTTTGAGTGATGAAGTACAAGTTTATACTTTCTCTAGTTTCCATGAATGAAGGCAAGTTGCTATTCATTGATTCAACATCTATGATAAAAACTCTCAATAGGGCTTCCTTTGTGGGAAGAATCCACCTGCCAATGCAGAGGACATGGGCTCAATCCCTGGTCCGGAAGGATTCCACATGCCACAGGACAGCTAAGTCCACCCACTGCAGCTATTGAATTGATATGCCCTAGAGCCTGAGCTCCACAACAAGAGAAGCCAGCTCAGTGAGAAACCCGCACACTGCAACCAAGAGAAGCCACTGCTCATCACAAACTAGGGAAAGCCTGCACTCAGCAATGAAGACCCACCACAGCCAAAAATAAAACAGATAAATAAATCTTAAAAAAATAAAACTGTCAACAGTGTGGGTATAGAGTGACTATACTTCATCAAGGTAGAGTCCACATATGGCAAACCCAAAACTAACATCATTCAGTTCAGTTCAGTTCAGTTGCTCAGTCTTGTCCGACTCTTTGCGAACCCATGAATTGCAGCACGCCAGGCCTCCCTGTCCATCACCAACTCCCGGAGTTCACTCAGACTCATGTCCATCGAGTCAGTGATGCCATCCAGCCATCTCATCCTCCGTCGTCCCCTTCTCTTCCTGCCCCCAATCCCTCCCAGCATCAGAGTCTTTTCCAATGAGTCAACTCTTTGCATCAGATGGCCAAAGTACTGGAGTTTCAGCTTTAGCATCATTCCTTCCAAAGAACTCCCAGGGCTGATCGCCTTCAGAACGGACTGGTTGGATCTCCTTGCAGTCCAAGGGACTCTCAAGAGTCTTCTCTAACACCATAGTTCAAAAGCATCAACTCTTCAGCACTCAGGTTTCTTCACATCATACACAATAGTTAAAAGCTGAAAGCTTTTCCTCTAAGATCAGAAATAAGACAAGGATGCCTATGCCCACTACTTTTATCCAGCACAAAATTGAAAGTCCTAGTCACAGCAATTAAACAAAAATAAATAAATAAAATAAATCCTAGATTTTAGTTGTATTTGATGAGTGTTTTCTTTTTTTAAAAATTAACTTATTTATTTTTATTGGAGGATAATAGCTTTATGATATTGTGTTGGTTTCTACCTATATCAACATTTTAGTTTGCTTTTTAATTAATTTATTTATTTTTAATTGGAGGAGAGCATTTTATTCTTATTGGACTACATGGCCCAAATTGTTTCATATGCATCCATTTGTAAAATTTTTCTTGTATTTGTGTCATTTCAGTGGAACAGCTGGACACCCATAAGCAAAAGAATTATCCTACTCACAGACCTCACAACTTTCAAATATTAACTCAAAATGGATAATAGTCCTAAAGTCTAAAAGTATAGCTAAGGACAAGTTCAGGCAATGGTAGTGACTGGAGACAGTGATATGCATATACTTGGCTGTGGGGCCCAAGTGCAGGTGTCCAGGTGGTGGCAGATGTCAGTTGAAGATGTGTTTGTAGTGATCAGGGCTGGGGTAGGTGGCAATGGCTGGAGCCAACTATTGGCTCACTGGCTGTTCCGATGGCCCTGAATGTCAGTGTGCTTTCCTATTGCTTCACACTCTACTTCTGCGAATGCATACTACAAGGGAAATCAGTGATGAGGTGTGGAAATTGAGTTCTGGGGCATGCCAGTGCACAATCGGACAGGCTAGCTCCAGGTAGGCACAGTGATGCCCACCACTGTCAGAAGTCCGATTGTGACCTGGATCTAACAAACAGCTAGAGTATGCTCTCCTATAGCTGTTCTCTTCCTCCCCTGGGTGTGTGCACTGTCTTGGAGGTCAGGTCTTGCTGGGGGTGTGCAGGTTCAGAGCTGAAGGCAGGGGCTGGTTACAAGTAGGCATGGTGGTGCGGGCCAGTCAGAGAGGCAGAACCTGATCTGGATCTGACAAACAGCTGCAGGGGCCATGGGTGTTGATATGCTCTTCTGTGGCTGGACGCTCACCCCAGAACATGCAGTGGAAGCCAGAGACGAGTCAGGCTGGGAACACACAAGTGCATGACTGCAGGGGCTATTCACAGGTGGACACGGTAACATTGACCAGTGATGGAAGGCAGGACCTGACTCTGTCCACAAACAGCAGTGTGTGGCCGGGAAGGAAGGCAGGGGAAAGGGAAGGCTAGCTGGCTATACATTCACCTGTGGCTATAGGTTGTTGTTTTACCAGTCAGTTGCTGAGTCGTGTCCCACTATTTGTGACCCCATGGACTGTGGCCCACCAAACTTCTCTGTCTGTGAGATTTCCTGGGCAAGAATACTGGAATGGGTTGCCATTTCCTTCTTCAGGGGTTCTTCCCCACCCAGGGATAGAACCTGTGTCTCCTTCATTAGCAGGCAGATTCTTTACACTGAGGCACCAGGGAAGCCTCTGCAGATTACTTCCACTTATATCAGAGGGTTTGGTCAGTATATCCTTCCCCCCAAAGCATATGGATTAAAAAGAAAATCAGTGTTTCTGTACAGTAATATGATCCTATATGAAAAAATCCTAATGAGTCACCAAAACCTAAAGAGTAAGGTGGAAGAAAATGAGATCAATATACAAAAAACAATTGTATATCTACAAACTAAAAAGAGACAATCCAACAATGACATTAAGGAAGCAATTTTATTCATGACAGCATAAAAAAACAAAATACTTAGAAATAAATTCAGTGGAAAAGTACATGATTTGTACACTGAAAACTTCAAACCATTGCTGAGATAAATTTTCAAATTTAAGTAACTGAAGAGACATTTATGTTCAGAGTTTGGAAAACACTTGTTACAAGGTCAGTTCTCCCCGGATTTAGCTATACACTCAGGAAAATTCCGTTGCAAGTCATCCATCAGGTTCATTTGCAGAAATTGACAAGCTGATTATAAACTTTATACAGAATTTCAAAGGGACTAGTGTTGTCAAAATAACTTTGAGACAGAGTGATGTTAGAGAAAATACATCACCCAATTACAGAACTTTCTATAAAGTTACAATAATCAATGCAGTGTAACATTGATTTTAACATAGACATGTAGATCAATGGAACAGAATAAATCACTGGAAGTAGAGCCACAGATGCATGGAAAACTAATTTTCCATAAAGTGCAAAGCAAATCAGTGAATAATGGATAACTTTTTCAGCAAAAAGTGCTGGAACAATTATATACTCACATGCAGAAAAAAATAATTCTGTACATCACGTGTAAAAATTCACTCAAAGTGGATCACACACCAAAATGTGAAGCCTAAACGTATAAAACTTCCAGAAGAGAAAATATGAGAAAACCTAAGTGCCTTTGGATTAAATGATTATTTTTTTTAACATGTGATACCAAAAGCACATTCTAAGGAGGAAAGGTGAAAATTTGGATATCATCACAATGAAAAGCTTTTGCTCTTCAAAATTGTATATAACTAGAGTTAGGTATATAACTAACAAAGTATTTATATTCTGAATATATACAAATTTTATATTCACAATATAATCTTTGACAATTAATAATGGAAAACAAGCAGCCCAATAAAGATGGGAAAAATATGGATACTTTATCAAAGAAGATATATAGATGATAGATAAGCACATGTAAAGATGTCCAATGTCATTGTTTATCAAAGAAATGCACACTAAAATCATAATTACACAATTACTGTTACATTCTTTTAAAATTTATTTAAATTTTAAAGGCTAACCACATGAAGTTTTGCCAAAATGGGAGGATAGTGTCTCATACACTACTGTTGAAATGTAAAAGTGTACAGTTTCAGCTTCTTCTTAAAAGAATCGTATTTATTTATTATTTATCTTTGACCGTGCTGGGTCTTCGTTGCTGCACGGGGTTTTTCTAGTCGGAGTGAGCAGGGGCTGCTCAGTAGTTGTGGCGTGAGGGCTTCTCACTGCAGTGACTTCTCGCTGCAGAGCACAGGCTCTAGGGCCTGAGGGCCTCAGTAGTTGCGGCTCCCCAGCTCTAGAGCACATGGGCTTAGTTGTTCCTTGGCATATGGGATCTTCCTGGATCAGGGCTGGAACCCGTGTCTCCTGCACTGGCAGGTGAATTTATCACTGAGGCTCCAGGGAAGCCCTTAGCTTCTTTCACCTATCATGTAATGCAGTCACTTTACTGCTTAACCAAGAGAATAGAATGCCTTCACCCCTACAAAACTTTGTACACAAACGTTCATAACAGCTTTACATGTAATAGATACGATTTGAAAACAACCCAAAGACAAATCAACAGGTGATGGATCAACAACGTGTGGTATATTCAAAAAACAGCATACTATTGAACAATAAAAAGGAAAGAGCCACTGTTAAAAATACCAATGTGGATGGATGTCAACATTTCTGCTGTGTGAAAAAAGCAAGATTAAAATGAATACAGACTGTGTGACTTTATTTATATTAAATTGTAGAACACCTAAACTAATAGAGAATGCTGATTTGGTTGCTTGTGTTGGGAGTGGCAGCAAAGCAGCATTATATGGGCAAGAAGAAACTTGTGGGTGATGGATGTATTCACTCCAGTTGAGCCTTGGACTACATGGATTTGAACTTCTCTGTGCATTAACAGGGATGTCTCGCATGCTGCAGTCCATGAGGTTGCAAAGACTCAGACACAACTTGGCGACTGAACAACAAGTGCATCCACTTGTACACAGATTTTATTTCAATAAATACCACAGTAGTGTAGCATCAGAAGTAGACTAAATCCATGGGCGAGCAGCTGCAGATATGGTGGAACCTGCACTGCAGAGAGACCTCAGATATGGAGGACCAACGCTAAAGTTAAACATGAGTGTTTAGACTGCTTGGAGTGGATCCCCCAACCCTGCAACGTTCAGGAGTCAACTGTCTTTTGACTGATGTGGTGGTTTTATAGATATGAACATATATATATATATACAACATATAATATACATCTCAAATAGATTCATGTATTTGCATCTAAAATAACAGTAAATCTGTTTAAAAAATCACAAAATTTAAATGACATCAAATACAAGAGTCACACTATTTTGTTGTCAAATCTCAGACATTAAACTTATTTTCCCTACCAATACTGATAAGAATTTTACATTAATTGAAGAAAATCCATAACAACCAAAACAAAAAATAATCTTTTAAGTGCATGCCTCATTTGCTCTATCGTATCCATTGTACAGTTATAGTGTTCACATTTCATCATATACGAAGAATCAGTTCAGTTCAGTTCAGTTGCTGAGTAGTGTCCGACTCTTTGTGACCCTATGAATTGCAGCACACCAGGCCTCCCTGTCCATCACCAACTCCTAGAGTTTACTCAAAATCATGTCCATTGAGTCGGTGATGCCATCCAACCATCTCATACTCTTGTCCACTTCTCCTCCTGCCTTCAATCTTTCCCAACATCAGGGTCTTTTCAAATGAGTCAGTTCTTCACAAGAATAACTATATAATAAAAGAAGGAAAATACAAGCTATACCAAGACTCTCATTCATTGCTAGTGTGAATGTAATTCCTACAACCACTTAGGAAAACCACTGGAAAAGTTACAAATGTTTGGTTTGCTGCTGCTAAGTCGCTTCAGTCGTGTCCGACTCTGTGCGACCCCATAGACAGCAGCCCACCAGGCTCCCCCATCCCTGGGATTCTCCAGGCAAGAACACTGGAGTGGGTTGCCATTTCCTTCTCCGACAAATGCTCAGTTTAGGCACACACTATAAGTAAGCATCACATTCCCAAGGGCATATACCTGTGAGATATGCATACATACATTGACTAAGAAATGTGTAGTATAATACTCATAGCAGCACTATTCATAACACTCATAATTTCAAGTTACCCAAATGCTCATAAGAAACAATGTATTTATAGCTGTTATTTCTATATAAAGATATTTTATGCAGTGATGAGAATGAATATTTTACAATTATAAACAATAATTTGGCCAAATCCCCAAATAAGGTAATAATGAGCTGAAAAATCAGATAGGATATAAATACATACAACATAACTCTATATAAAGTTTGCTGCTGCTGCTAAGTTGCTTCAGTCGTGTCCGACTCTGTGCAACCCCATAGTTGGCAGTCCACCAGGCTCCCCCGTCCCTGGGACTCTCCAAGCAAGAACACTGGAGTGGGTTGCCATTTCCTTCTCCGTTATAATCTGTCAAAAATGATCCATGGATTAGTGATTTTCCATGGATGGTGGCTGAAAGAAAGTAGATTAGAGGTAGTGAGATGCTGGTAATATTACTTTTCCTGGATTTGGTGCTGGTTACATAGATGTGTTCAATTTAGAAAATTCTCTGAGCTATAAAATGATGACGTGAATGCATGTCTGTTAGTATTGTTACATTTCTGTAAAAAATCTACTAACTAAATAGTAATGGAGAAAAGCAATATCTTTTTTTGTTTGTTTTGTTTTTTTTTAATATAAATTTATTTATTTTAATTGGAAAACAGAATTATGATTAGAAAATTTCCTGGTGTGTGCTTTTGAGATTCTAGCAGAGTATGTCTTGAGATCTGGATTATTTTTCTAATTATTTGCCAATATATTTATTTATTGTGTACTTTTGCTGCTGCTGCTGCTAAGTCACTTCAGTCGCGTCCGACTCTGTGAACCCCATAGACCGCAGCCCACCAGGCTCCGCCGTCCCTGGGATCCTCCAGGCAAGATCACTGGAGTGGGTTGCCATTTCCTTCTCCAATGCATGAAAGTGAAAAGTGAAAGTGAAGTCGCTCAGTCATGTCCGACCCTCAGCGACCCCATGGACTGCAGCCTTCCAGGCTCCTCTGTCCATTGGATTTTCCAGGCAAGAGTACTGGAGTGGGGTGTCATTGCCTTCTCCATATGTACTTTTGGGAATTGTGTAATATTTGAATTTTTTAAGACAGCAAAAGGGCATACTATATTGTTGACTGTCAACAAGAGGGAAAAAAATACACACCACACACACATTACGTATAGGTAGATACAGACACAAGTATGGGTATAGAAATGGATTTTATTCACATGTATAAAATATAAATACTGGATGGAGAAACATAGTCATTTAAAAATGGTTTCCTTTCAGGAGCAAAACTATGTGACTTGGCAAGGTAGTGGATGGGGGCTTTTCACAGCATATTGCTAAATTTTTAACTTAACCCCTACTAATATGCCACCTTTAAAATAAATAAATAAGATGAGTGTAGTAAACAGACTTCAAACTGCAAATACAGTATCATAATATTTTAAAAATATGCATAAAAGATGACTAGTAAGCCTCCAATACTTTGGTCACCTGATGCGAAGAACTGACTAATTGGGAAAAAACCCTGATGCTGGGAAAGATAGAAGGCGGGAGGAGAAGCGGACAACAGAGGATGAGATGGTTGGATGGCATCACTGACTCGATGGATATGAGTTTGAGCAAGCTCCAGGAGTTGTTGATGGACAGGGAGGCCTGGTATGCTGCAGTCCATGGGGTCGCAAAGAGTGGACACAACTGAGTGAATGAACTGACTGAACTGAGTAAGCCTATGAAAAATATTCAATTGTTTTGGGTATGAGCTTAAATGCCCTTTTATTTTCTCATATATGACAGTTTGCAAGGTCTTAAACTTTCAATTATGTATATGATTTTACGTGTATGCATATGATTGCTGTCCAACTCTTTGCAACCCCATGGACTTAAGCCCGCCAGGTTCCTCTGTCCATGGAATTTTCCACGCAAGAATACTGCAGTGAGTTGCCATTCCCTCCTCCAGGATGCATATGATTAAAGTGAGATAAATAGAAATTTATTCAAACATTCAGTGAATATCCACTTATTTCTGTGTTTCACTTCCAGATACAACGTTTACTAAAAAAGGCTACAATACACATCAGAACTGGCTTATTTTAAGTTTCTACATTTTTCTGCCCTTTTTCATAATTTTCACCATTATGATCATGAAGCGAAATGAAATGAGAAAATCATGCAACAAAGAGAGTGTGGAATATGAGGGGTAAGTAAGATTTTGCAAATAATTTAGTATCTCAAATTGTGCTAGTCATTAACCAGTGTCATAAATTCATAATTATATAATATTTGTTATGAAATGTGTGCTATTTTAAAATCTAAACAAATGTCCTTTTATCCATTGTTTTCCCAATAGTTCATTATTAGCATATTAAGACAAATCAAAATTTTGACTGCTCTAGAACTGTTTTCCTGATGAATATTCCACAGTGTAGTAGGGACTTAATATGAGAAAACTATATTTGGTATATCATTTTAAGTTTCTAAGTAGATCTAAATTAAGTAGCAGTGTTTGTTTCCTTCAGAGAAATCCTTTTTATCCAATTTAGAATTTATATTAAAAATGTCATTAATAAATCCTTGAACCTCAAAATATTTTTATCTCTTTAGTAGTCTCAAATGTCGTTAAAAAAATCTCTGCAGAATTCCTCTGAAATCAGGCACTGTTTCTTATAAACCTGTGCATGATATTCTTAATTTTGTCCGTCTTCCTTTCTGATGACCTAACTCTTTAACTCATTGAAGGCAAGAAACCTGTATATTAATCCCAATATGTGACAGCATGAATGAGGATTTTAGCCTCAAAGTGACATTTTCTTTGAAAACTATTATTGTGTGTTGTGCTTAGTCGCTCAGTCCTGTCTGACTCTTTGTGACCCTGTGGGCTGTAGTCTGCCAGGCTCCTCTGTCCATAGGATTCTCCAGGCAAGAATACTGGGGTCGGTTGCCATGCCCTCCTCCAGGGGACCTTCCTGACCCAGGGATTGTACCCAGATCCCCCACATTGCAGGCAGATTCTTTACCATCTGAGCCACCAGGGAAGCCCATTTTATGAAGACATACTCAATTATACACACACCACATGTATATCATTTAGGGAAATGTTGGATCATATTCACTAAAAGAGAAAGTGACTCAATCGGCCATCATGAGACTTTACAGAGGAAAAGAAAAAAAGAGAATTCAAAGAAAGCCTTGACAGGTAATGTTGTTGAGGGAACCTGTGTAATGTACATGCTGAATACAGCTCCATATCTAAAAATTCATGCTGTCCCAGCCTTAATGACTGTTCCTTTACAAACTCTCCCACCAGACCTGGGATGTGTACCATTAAGCCTTCCATCTTTGTTTATTCTATAAGTATATACTGGAGCTTTTGAATACATAATTTTTACCAGATGGGAAAAATTGTTTTATCTTATAGCCATATATTTATTTCCATCATGCATTAGGCTAGGGCTGTGGGTTTAGGTAATAAGTTCACAGAGCTGGAACATCATTCTCATCACATCACATCAAAGACAAATGCTATGAACTGATAATATCAATCTTGATAACTTGGAGGAAGTAGTGTTTGTCAGGTATTTCCTGAGAACATGAAAACACCTGTTAGATTATTTTTCTCTCTTTTTATACTTAAATCTATAAAAAAAAAAAAAAAAGGCAGCTAAATGTGCCCCGTATGTTTTTGGTTTTGAGTAGTTCTTCACTTTCAGGCTCTATAAAGGGTGTTTCAGAATTATCTTGTATATTCCTTGTCACAGCCCTAGAAGCAGCCTTTTCTACAAGGATTGTTGGTTTCTTTTATTGGAAAACAATATTATAGACCTAGATGCTAGGTTTGCTCCTTGCTATTTGGGTTTCATTGCTTCTAGAACCTCACAACAGACAGATATATGAGTCTGATATATGTGTACAACACATGTATACACACAATTGTCCTTAGATATCCTGCAGATAAGTCCTTTATCACATATTTGTTGTAGCCGGATGGTCTGAATTTTTGCAACCCTGTGAACTGTAGCAAACCAACTGTAGCAAACTGTAGCAAAACCTGGTTTCCTCTGTTCCCCACTAACTCCTGGAGTTTGCTGAAATTCATTTCCATTGAGTTAGTGATGCTATCTAACCATCTCATCCTCTGCTGCCCTCTTCTCCTTTTATCAGATAAAAATTGAGGGTTTTTTTCTTCAGATATGTGTCATATTTTCATTCAAATCACAGTATATTTTGCTGAGGAAACATTTTTAAATTTTATCATTGTTTTCCGTCTTGGATTATGCTTTAAAAACTTACCACCAAACCCAAGGTCACTCAGGTTTTCTCTTGAAGATTTATAGCTTTGCAATGCATATTTAGACCTATGATTCATTTTGAGGCAGTTTTTGTGCAAAATTTGAAGTAAAATTTGAAAGTATGACATATGTGATAAAGTTTGTATTTTTGCAAATGTATGCCAAATAGTCCAGTATCATTTGTTGAAAGAACTATATTCATTAAAATGCCTTTGCACCTTCATTGAAAATCTTGAACATATATATGTAGGTCTAATTTTGAATGAAGGAAATTAGATATTTCTTATTTTCTTTTTAATATTAAGTGAATCTTCTTATTTATAGGGTAAAGTTTTTTTTTTCCTGCTATGTATCTTTTTCCAAGTTTCAAATACTGAAATGTGATTCTTTTTATCCACATTTGCAAATAAGTTTGCCTAAAGGAAAGATGTGTTATCTTTTCCACATGCCACAGATTAAATAAGCTATGTCATGTCTGACTCTTTTGCAACCCCATGGACTGTGGCCCACTAGGCACTTCTGTCCATAGGATTTCTCAGGGAAAAATAATGAAGTGGGTAGCCATTTCCTTCTCCAGGGGATCTTCCTGACCCAGGGATCGAACCCACATCTCCTGCATTGGCAGGCATATTCTTTACTCTATAGTGACTGGAAATATTCTATTTAGCCTTTCACTTTAGTCTTTCTAAACCATGGATTTTTCAAAGAACCAAAAGTATACAAAACTAAATAAACGAATTTTTATTATTTTCAATCATTTCATAGCTGTAGTTATTTTGCCTCATACTTAAATGATAAACCAGCAGTAAAGTAATAAATGTAAAGCTATATATTTACACATATAAATATGTATTCATATATAAATACATACAATTGTTGTTGTTCGGTCACTAAGTTGTTTCCTACTGTTTGTGACCCCATGGACTGCAGTATGCCGGGTTTCCCTGTCCTTCACCATATCCCAGAGTTTGCTCAAGCTCATGTCCACTGAGCTGATGATGCCATCCAACCATCTCATCCTCTGTTGCTTTCTTATCCTCCTGCCCTAAATCTTTCCAGCATCAGTGTCTTCTCCAATGGTCCACTCTTCCTATCACGTGGCCAAAGCATTGGAGCTTCAGCTTCAGCATCAGTCCTTCCATTGAATATTCAGGGTTAATTTCCTTTAGAATTGATTGGTTTGATCTCCTTGTAATCCAAGGGACTCTTAAGAGTCTTCTACAGAACCACATTTCAAAAGTATCAATTCTTCAGTGCTCAGCCCTCTTTAGACTGATGCTGAAGCTGAAGCTCCAATACTTTGGCCACTTGATGTGAAGAGCTGACTCATTAGAAAAGACCCTGATGCTGGGAAAGATTGAAGGCAGGAGGAGAAGGGGATGACAGAGGATGAGATGGTTGGATGGCATCACTGGCTCAATGGACATGAGTTTGAGCAAGCTCCAGGAGATGGTGAAAGACAGGGAAGCCTGGTGTGCTGCAGTCCATGGCGTCACAAAGAGGTGGACACGACTGAGTGACTGCACAAAACAGCCTTCTTTATGGTCCAACTCTCACATCCGTACATGACTACTGGAAAAAACATAGTTTTGATTATATGAACTTTGTCAGCAAAGTGATGTCTCTGCTTTTTAATATGCTGTCTAGGTTTCTCATAGCTTTCCTTCCAAGGAGAAAGCTTTTTATAATTTTGTGGCTGCAGTCTCTGTCTGCAGTGATTTTGGAGCCCAAGAAAATAAAATCTGCCACTTTTTCCAGACTTTTCCCATCTATTTGGCAAGAAGTAATGGGGCTGGCTGCCATAATCTTAGTTTTTTGAACGTTGAGTTCTAAGTCAGCTTTTATACTTTCCTCTTTCACCCTAATCAAGAGGCTCTTTAGTTCTTCTTTGCTTCCTGCCATAAGGGTGGTGTTATCTGCATATCTGAGGTTATTGATATTTCTCCCAGCAATCTTGATTCCAGCTTTGATTCATCCAGCCTGGTATTTCTCATGATGTACTCTGCATATAAGTTAAATAAGCAGGGTGACAATATACAGCTTTGACATACTCCTTTCCCAATTTTGAATCAGTCTGTTGTTCCATGTCCATTTCTAACTGTTGCTTCTTGACCTGCATACAGGTTTCTCAGGAGGCAGGTAAAGTGGCCTAGTATTCCCATCTGTTTAAGAATTTCCACAGTTTGTTGTGATCCACACAGTCAAAGGATTTAGGGTAGTCAATGAAGCAGAAGTAGATGTTTTCCTGGAATTCTCTTGCTTTTTCTATGATACAACAGATGTTGGCAATTTTATCTCTGGCTCCTCTGCCTTTTCTAAATGTAATTTGTACAACTGGAATCTGTTGATTCTTTATTTTTCACTCTCGTTGTTCCTTTGAGTGCCTGTTTTGATCTGAGACTTAAAAGAGAAATCTGACAGTAGATATAGTTAAAGTATGAAACTGTCTACTACTAAACAGATTATAAATTTGTATTTTCTTTTTCTTTCCCTAGTCATTCAGCCATTGTACCAGAACACTATGACATGGACTACTAATATAGCTAAGCTCTTCACCAACAAAATGCTTACATGAAGAGGAGAAAGTGTTTTGTAACCCTTATGCTATCCCTAAATACACTTAAAATGTCAAATTTTTGAAAATAAAGTGCACTTGGGCAGGAAGAAGTCTTCCTTCAGTTCAGTTCAGTTGCTCAGTCGTGTCCAACTCTTTGCGACCCCATGGACTGCAGCATGCCAGGCCTCCCTGTCCATCACCAACTCCCGGAGTTTACTCAAACTCATGTCCATCGAGTCGGTGATGCTATCCAGCCATCTCATTCTCTGTTGTCCCCTTGTCCTCCTGCCTTCAATCTTTCTCAGCATCAAGGTCTTTTCCAAGGAGTCAGTTCTTCTCATCAGGTGGCCAAAGTATTGGAGTTTCAGCTTTAGCATCGGTCCTTCCAATGAATATTCAGGACTGACTTCCTTTAGAATGGACTGGTTGGATCTCCTTGCAGTCCAAGGGACTCTCAAGAGTCTTCTCCAACACCACAGTTCAAAAAAGTCTCCTTGTGACTCCCAAATACACCTAGCCGCTGGTGGACCCCTCCAGTGGGCTGCAAATCCTGATTCCCAAGCTGGGGAGAGGCCCAATGCACAGCTGCACTTCCATCCCTCACTGCATTCAACCCGCCAACAGACCTGCCTTCTCCACCTGCCTTCCCAGCTTGCCCGAGGCCAGCCCCTGAGGCATGCTCCTCCCCTCTCCTGTCCCGCCCTCCAGTCTCACCCCGCCTCAGCCCCTCCCCTCCTCTTTTCACTCCCGCCCTGCCCCCTAGTTTCATCCCGCCCCTCTGCCTCAGCCCCGCCCCTCAGAGCCAGCCCCGCCCCTCCCAGGTCCTGCTCCCAATCTCCCCTCCCCGCGCTTGGTGAACCCCGAGAGTCATTTTCAGTCAACCGCCTTCCCTGAGGCGAGGCCGGTCACGCAATGTTATCTCTCCTGCTACTCCTCACAGGGCTGGGCCGGCTGGCCTCCGTGGGCCATGGTAAGTGAGGACCCTGCCGGATAGGAGGGGGGCCCATCGTCACAGTGTCCCTTGGCGTGAGTGGAGGGCATTGCCCTCCTGGTCCCAGAAGCCCAGGTCGGGCTGAGGGAGCCCGGGTTTGGTTGGAGTCCTGCCCAGTTTCAGGGTTCTGCCAGGCCCACTGGTCGGAGGGCTCAGAGCAGGACTGGGATAGTTGACGGGGACACAGGTCTTCCAGGGAGATGGGGTGGGGTGGGGGTAGGGAGAGGATCCTGGATGGGGTCCTGGGGACCTCTTCTTAAAACCCTACACAGTATGATTTTGGGGGTATGTGTGCATGTATGTGTGTGTGTGTGCACGCCCACTGGGGCTTGGAAGATCCACAAGTGATGTGATAGGAAAGGACAAATAAGAATGAATGCTGGACTGGGGGTTGCTCACTCCTCTCTTCCTTACTGCAGACTCAAATGTCACTTCTACAAATTACAGTGCCACAGAAGACTGGGACAGATATTGACAGTGGAATTTCAAAAACTCATGTAATTAAGAAATAACTTTAAAAATATGTTTTGTTTTTTGTTTTGTTTTTTTTTTTACTGGAGTGCAAGACCCAAATCAATGCATGCATATCCCTTGTTGAAATTTTGTGTTCTAATGACAGTGTTATTGTTTTCATTTCTCAAGTAATAGATGAACGTTATGTAATAGACTCAGAGGGAAAAGATGCCTTGAGTTCTTGTCACACAAAAAGGCATCTACAGTCTACCAGATTGTTTTCTATAAAAGATGTACATTTAAAAATGCCTTCTATGTAAGAGAGGCCATACCAATATTTATGTTGTAGCATGATTTTAAAATGACAATATATAAATAATATCTTCATGCCTGTATTTACACACACGTGCATATATAAATCTTTGTAATGTTATTTTTTATTCGATTAACATAGTAAAACGTGCATTATGTACATTGTAAAATGAAATGTAGACAGTACAGAGACTTGTTAAGAAGGTGAATGGCCACCTCATTTTCTAAAGACAGTAAGTTTGAAGGAGACTGAAGTTTTAGAGACATGCATACACAGTGCACGTATATTTTTAATGAGCATGTATGAGAATTGTAATTGGCTTTATCTCTTATGGGTAGAGTTAGGATTGTTTTTATGATAATATAGCTCTGACATTATTTTCCCTAACTGTTGGATATCTTATATGTAACATAGTGTAACACATTTTAGACATGTAGATAGTTTCATGGGCTTCCTTGGTGGCTAGACAGTAAAGAATCTGCCTCCAATACTGGAGACCTGGGTTCGATCCCTAGGTTAGGAAGATCCCCTGGAGAAAGGCATGGCAACCCACTCTAGTATTCATGCCTGGAAAATTCCTATGGACAGAAGTGTCTGGCAGGCTAGAGTCCAGGGGATTGCAAAGACTTGGACACAACTGAGCGACTAAGGATAGCAGATAGTTTCATAAACCTTCTTGAATAGTCATCTTGGTAGGATCAACAGGCTAGCCAGTGTAGAAAAAAAAAATTGATAAATATTGAAAAGGTCTACCAGAAAAGTTGTATTATATTTGACTCGCATTCACAAAAATAGTGATGCCTATCTTCCTGAGGCCTCTCCATGTCTCCTCTTCAGGCTTCTCCTCTTCTGCTCTTGTGAACATCCTAAATGAATGCTTCACTTCGAACAGGTATTTTTTGGTTAAGCTTTAACAAGAGATGCCTTTCTGCATGTTGACTATTGGAATCATTTTGTTAGTTGTCAGTCTTTTTCTGGTTTTTACTTCTGTTTTAATAAGAGTTAGCAACTTTGGATAGGACACTTTGTTTTCAAGAAGAAAGAAATATTGTAAAGAAGCACAGGGATGGGATAAGAATCCAACAATTAGAAATCCCAGTAGCAAGTTCTGAGAGGAACATCTACAATTGTCAACTGAAAAATTATGTTAGACACTGGGGCAAGTTTTATAGACTGAATGGTCTACTTCTTTTTTTTAATTTATTTTAATTGGAGGCTAATTACTTTACAATATTGTATTGGTTTTGCCATACATCAACTTCTGACTGGCTCACTTTGTGGCACCAAGAAACACCAGCAATTGTGTATTCATAAAAGCTATTACCGCCCCCCTCCAATGAATATCTTGAGATGCTGAAATGTTTAAGAGAGTATAATGAACATACACTGGGAAATGCTACCAAAGAAAACATGAGGACCCATGATAATAGCAGGAAAAAGAGCATTTGGTACACACACATGCACACAGACACACATACCCAACATAAGAAAGTGTCATTACTTTAAAATATTCAGTTCACATGAAACAGATAAAAATTCCAAATTTGTATGAATTTAATAAAACATTCTCAGCATATATAACATGAAAACCAATAGCATGACAAGGAGAGATTTTCAAATCCATTTCCATAGAGAGATATGTAAATGGTTATCTCAAATGTTGATCGGCCAATCATAAATTTTTTTTTCAGATTTAGAGAAAACAGTTTATTCTTGTTTAGAAATGTTGATTTTCTTTTTTTTTAATTTTATTTTATTTTTAAACTTTACAATATTGTATTAGTTTTGCCAAATATCGAAATGAATCCGCCACAGGTATACCCGCGTTCCCCATCCTGAACCCTCCACCCTCCTCCCTCCCCTCCCCTCCCCTCCCTCTAACCCAATCATAAAATTTTTAAGAAGAAACATTTGAACAACAAAAATAAGCATTCTGTCAATGAATAAATTGAACCAAATGAAGCTTATGTATTGTTTTTCTTTCTGCTCTTTGTTTTGACTCACTCGATTCTATGGACGTCTCGTAGGAGGTTTTTATTTAATGATACAACCTATATTGCAGCAAGAGAAAGAATTCAAGCAAATATCAAGAATCCGTGAAGCATCCCCAATGAGCTAGTGTTCCACATGAACCCAATCTCTCTGCTCTGGGAATATGTTGAGTCTCTGGCTAAAAATCACAAGATTTATAGAAGGAATCTTGGCTTTGGGAGAACTCCTTACAAAGTTTTCAGTGAAGTTTTAAGAAGCCAAGCCAGCCTTATTGAACTAGTTGGGGAAAAACAACAGAACTAAACTTGACCAGGGGAGTTTTGAACCCTAAATGGAGCGTTAGGGTCTTGTCTTAGCTAAGAATCAGAAACAACCAGATTTGTCAGTATCCCCAGAAATAGATAAAGCTTTTGTAATCAATATGTACTTATGCTCTGTCTCCACTGTAAATAATGCTTCCGAAGAATGTTTCTCATACTTCTGAAGAATATGCAGTGTCACTCAACAAAATTGACCACAACAAGGAAATAAGGGGCTTCCCAGGTGGCTCAGTGGTAATCACCTGCCAACTCAGGAGACAGAGGAGACACTGGTTTGATCCCTGGGTCGGGAAGGTCCTCTGGAGGAGGAAATGGAAACCCACTTCGATATTGTTGCCCAGATAATCCCATGGATAGAAGAATCTTGTGGGCTACAGTCCACAGGGTCACAAAGAGGAAGGTGAGAATCTATGAGAGAAAATATGAACACAATGATTACCTGAAAATTTTGTTGTATAGCAATGAATCCCCAAAACAAAGGAAGAAAACAATCAATAGTCTATGTGGTATATTTGCAACACAGAGAAGTGATAAAGTGTTAATATCTACAGAAAACAAAATTTCCCACAGATTGATCATGGAACAAGAGACAGAAAAAGAAAGTGTGTATGGCCACAATAGTGAAATCTTTTATTCCCATGCACAGACCTCTTCAGCACTCTCAATCCTCAGTGCTAATTGCAATTATGATATTGATACATATTCTTCTGCCACATTTTAAGCATCTTTCATCCATGTCTAAAGATCAATAAAAATCATGTTCTGATGATTTGTTTAAATAGATATAAACAGCACAGTATTGTATAGTCCCTTAAACAGTTCTTTATGGTTCAGAAAGAGCTTCCCAGGTGGTGCTAGTAGTAAAGAACCTGCATGCCAATGCAGGAGACATAAGAGAAGTAGGTTTGATCCCTGGGTTGGGGAGATCCCCTGGAGGAAGGCCTGGTAACCCATGCCAGTGTTCTTCCCTGGAGAGTCCCATAGACAAAGCAGCCTGGCAGGCTACAGTCCCATAGGGTTCCAGAGTCGTACATGACTGAAACAATTTAACACACATGCACTCATGGTTCAGAAGGCTAGGTAAGGGTGCTCCTTTATATGATGAGACATGAAAGTGACACCAATTTTTTTTTTATCTTCCCTGTATCTTCACTCTTTGCCATATAACTTTGATTTCCTCTCATCAAGAAGTGGAGTGTGTATAACTCAACGTCCGCCTCACACTCAGTCTTGTGGGTCTGAGTTTATCTACCCAAGGCCAACATGATGGGTGTGAAGAGCCCAAGGTTAGAAGGGCCTTGTGCTTGGATTCATGCTCTACTGATGCTGTCCTGAGGTTCTCAATACTTTTGAATGACAGACTCCACATCTTCATTTTACCTTAGTGCCTGGCAAATTACTAGCCAAGTTTGGGGCTATGCCACTTATTTTGGGCAGAGTGATGTTGACTGGCTTGATGTCAACAAAGGCTTAAAAAAGCTCTCCTGCTTTTCTACTTTCCATCTTGCTTACCTGTCATCCCCATGAGAATATGCTTGAGCTTAGCTTGCTGGAAGGTTAAAGACATATGGATCACAGCCACAGTGCATTATTTATCCCTACATCATCCAATATTCAGCTGAATCCTATACCACTGAGCAAGCCTGGCCACAGTTAGCAGAGTTGTCATGGCTACTGGCACATAAAAGTGTGAGCAATAGATACTTAACTGTTTTATTGTATGTGGTTTTGTGGTTGTTTGTCATCCTTTACGGCAGAAAGTGAAGAAGAACTAAAGAGCCTCTTGATGAAAGTGAAAGGGGAGAGTGAAAAAGTTGGCTTAAAGCTCAACATTCAGAAAACTAAGATTGAACTGAACTGAACTGTCATGCAACATTTTGCCTAATTTCACTTGTTGAGATTTATTCATATTGATGTGTGCAAAAGAAGTTTGTTTTTTAAAATGCAAATGTAGTCATCAAATTTCTTTATCTCATAAATTATTTATCCTCCCTTATTTACAGCAAGAACAGCTCTCTTGTAGACATCCCTGGCAATGACTTCCCAGGTCCCAGTGAAACTGAGGGATTATGATTATAAATAAGAAAATTCTCAACTGCTATATACTAACAGTTTTTTCTTCAAAACACTTATAACCAAGTTTTACTCATGATGATAATTTAAAAGCATTTCTGCTTTGTACATTCTGAACAAAATGGGTATCTTCACTCATTTTTGTTAATTAGTGGATAACAAATGCTATTTTATTGTTGTTTTAATATGCACTTCTCTGGTTATTAGTGACAGTATCTTTCCCAGTGTTTGCTGACCATTCTCATTAACTGGCTTATGCTAAGCTGTTTGGGGGAGAAATTGGTTTTCATTTATTTTCTATGTCTTTATCTTTCTCTTTTTCTGTTTCTTTTTCCATGATCAATCTGTGGGAAATTTTGTTTTCTGTAAATATTAACACTTTATCGCTTCTATATGTTGCAAATATGCCACATAGACTATTGATTGTTTTCTTCCTTTGTTTTTGGGATTCATTGCTATACAACAAAATTTTCAGGTAATCATTTTGTTCATATTTTCTCTCATAGATTCTCACCTTCCTCTTTTGTGTCTCTCAGATCCTGAAGTGATAGCATAACATCCTATAATATTTTTTATAATTCTTTTTCCATTTAAGATGTAAATACACTGCTTTCAGTTTCTTCAACAACAGCATTGTCTAAGGTGAGTGCAGAGAAAATGAGAGCGAGCCAGACAGTCAGGCAAGAAAAGGGAAATTTACTAGAGGGAAAAGAGAGGGTGACTGGTTCTTAAAGAGAACCAGCGTCCTCCCTTTCTGACGGAGTCCTACTTATACCCCACCAATGAACAATTCTCTGAAGGGATGGTCATGCAGCCGGAGGTCTGGAATCTGGTGGTCTTGCATCTTTGAGATGATGGGCACCAATGAGATAACAGGATGCCATTTGGGCAATTTGGTCAGTCTCACAGATCACTGTGATTTTGTTCTTTGTTTGCAAGGTTGACATAACAAGCCATCTTATCAATGAGACCCCATGTGGGCCTTATCACATTGCATTTTCCAGCTTTTTTCAAAGCTTCAATTTTACTTTTTTCTTTTTATTGCAGCTTTATGCTGACTCAGGTATTGTTTAGTTAGAATAGTTTCAGATTATTTTCTTCAGATGAGATGTGGAAAAGGCTGAATCGCCTACCTGCAGATATCTTCTGTTCTCATAATTGAATAGCGTTTTGTCAATGTGTTGAATTCGTGTCATATTTCTTTTATATAATTTTTTGAAATTTGATGCCGTCCATATTAATTTTGTCCATGTGTGGGTGAGTGCAAGTTTGTATGTGTGTATTACAATAATACCCCTTGATATAGCCCAAGTGCCTTAATTTTTCATTTTAATTTCAGCCCCTACACATTTTTTTCTTCTGTGGGGAATCTATGTTTTCATCCTGAGTCTCACTTCTCTGTGCTCCATATCATAATTTATTCTATCAATTTGATCAAATATTTATTTTTGATGTGCATTTTACCAGTAATTTCCCTCTTTATTGAGGTGTGTGTGTATGCTCATTTGTGTGACTCTTTGCGCCCCCAAGGACTATATAGCCCTCCAGGCTGTCCATGGGATTTCCCAGGCAAGAATACTGGAGTAGGTTGCCATTTCCTTGTGCTGGAGATCTTCCCGAACCAGGGACTAAGCCTGCATTTGTTGCGTCTGTGCATTGGCTGGAGGATTCTTTACCCTCCCCTTTATCGGCTAGACCTGTAGTTCTTTTTCCAGTAAGCAGATTCTTTTAGATACACTTATTGGGTAATTGAGTATTAACTGTCATGTGTTTCAGTTTCAGGGTATCTTTTTTTTTTCCCTTGGGTTGATCTCCCTTGAAAACTTATTAATTTTTCTTCAAATTAAGATCTTTGTCCATTAGTGCTACTTCATTAGAAACTAAAATTTAAATTTTGCCTTCTTTTTTGTTGTTTATTTTTCTTTCATTGGATGTTGTCTTTCTTTCAGTGCTCATTTGTATTTTCCTTATGTCACTGATTAAGGCAGACTGGTGTGTTGTTTCATAAAGAAATGAAACATATGTTTTTGAAAAAGAGCCCAGGATGAATAAACTTACAAACTAAGTTTTTATCCTTTTAATAATTCTTGTCAAATATCTGTTAAGCATTTTGCCTCTAATTTCTTTCTTCTGGGAAGTACTTCAGATTCCCACTTCCACCACCTCCATTTGAACACAGTTATTAAAACTTAGCTCCACTCTTGTTCCAGAATTCATGTTCTAGATGCTTGCATCTAAAACAGGCCATTCAGGATTTTTGTGTGGAATATAAACTGACAAATATCAATTTTTCTCTTGAGAAGCTCTCTAGTTTTGGTATTTGAATTAAAGAAAAGGAAAAGTTTTCAAGAAAGAAAATAAACAAGTTGTTGTAGGATATTGGATATAGTTCCCTGTGCTATACAGTAGGTCCTTTGTGTTTATCTGTTTTATGATAGGAGATATCTGTTTATCCCAAACTCCTAATTTATCCTTCCCTCCTTTTCTGTGAGTTTGTTTCTGTTTTGTAAATGAGTTCGTTTCTATCACAATTTTAGATTCCACGTAAAAGTAATATTATAGAATATTTGACTTTCTCCGTCCCACTTAATTTTCTCATATATATATATATATACATTTTTTTCAGATTCTTTTATTGGTATATGTGTGTGTGTGTGTGTGTGTGTGTATATACACAGATACTGATATATAGGAGACGGCAATGGCACCCCACCCCTGTACTCTTGCCTGAAAAGTCCCATGGATGGAGGACCCTGGTAGGCTGCAGTCCATGGGGTCTCTAGGGGTCGGACACAACTGAGTGACTTCACTTTCACTTTTCACTTTCATGCATTGGAAAAGGAAATGGCAACCCATTCCAGTGTCTTGCCTGGAGAATCCCAGGGACGAGGGAGCCTGGTAGGCTGCAGTCCATGGGGTCGCACAGAGTCAGACATGACTGAAGTGACTCAAAAGCAGCAGCACTGATATATAAAGATATACATAGTATATATCATTTCTGTATATATATGTGTGTGTGTGTGTGTGTGTATGTGTTTGTGCCTGTGTGTGTGTATATATATATATGAATCAGTTTTCCATGAAACTTATGCAACATACAAACCAACTATACATCACTAAACAATTTTTTAGAAAACAAATGAGAGAAAGTAAAGGAGATATGAAAAGGAAAGTTTTGGTGAAAAAAGCACTCTATTAACATTCTAGTTTGTGTCTGTTCTGGCCTTCAGAGGCTTCTTGATGTTTGGAATTCTTGCGAAATCTATGGTTCTTGGACACTTTAGTCAGTAGAAATTGGTAAGTGGCCAGACAAGGAATTCAGGCAAGGCTTTTGTTGAGACTGGTGCTGCAGCAGGAGGGAGTGAAAACAAGTCACATGTTCCCTTGCTCATTCTCTGAGGAGGGCGGGCTGGTTCCTTAAGTGGGGTGAAAGTAGGGGTGACTGGTGGGTCCAAGGCCACTCTGCTCACCACACAGCAGGCCAATGAATCTGAGAAATGAGGTGTTGAGGCAAAGAAGAGACTTTATTCAGGGAGCCAGCTGATCGAGAAGATGGCAGGCTAGCACCTCAAAATAACTGTCTTATTGGAGTCTGGATGCCAGATTCCTTATAGATCAGAGATGAGGGGAGGTGAGGAAGTAAAGTAAAAAGGCCATTAATCTTGCAAACAACTCCTAGAATGCGAAGCCTCTGGCAGCTGCTGCTGCTAAGTCGCTTCAGTCACATCCGAGTCTGTGACCCCATAGACGGCAGCCTACCAGGCTCCCCCGTCCCTGGGATTCTCCAGGCAAGAACACTGGAGTGGGTTGCCATATCCTTCTCCAATGCATGAAAGTGAAAAGTGAAAGTGAAGTAGCTCAGTCACGTCCGACTCTTCGCAACCCCATGGACTGCAGACTACCAGGCTCTTCCGCCCATGGGATTTTCCAGGCAAGAGTACTGGAGTGGGGTGCCATTGCCTTCTCCAAAGCCTCTGGCAGAAGACGTGTTAACTTCTTCCTTCCTGCCATCTGCATCACCTGGTTCTGAACAAAGGCACTTAAGGTTAACAGTTAGGCAGAGGGGTGGGATTCTCTGAGGCAGGCCATTCTGTATGATTACAGTAACAAAAGCAATGAAAAGCAAGTCAAAGAAACAGTTCCAACATGAAGTCAGAATTGGCTTGTCTGCAACAGTCTTCAGGTTCCCTTGGTGGTGGTGTGTACAGCATCATGCACCGTTTTTTCTCCTGGCACCTCAGAAGTCACGTTGTGGCCTTTTTGTGTCTTACTGTTCATACTTGCCCAGACTGCTCATGTAGGCAGTTACTTTTAGTCTTTTATAGTTCCTCTGTCACTGGTTACTTGAGGAGACATTTGTCCAGGTCAAGCATTTCAGTAAAGAGTTCAGGTTCCAACCTATCTCATGTTTACCATAAATATGATGTTAGATTGTTCCAAGATAATCACCATCCACCTTATGAGAAGATTATAGCTCCATACCCCATTTATATCACGCTTGTCTATAGAAATAACTTATGATATTTGAACCAAAGACTAGAATACTGCTTCTAAGCAAAGGCTTTAAGATCTATTGTGTTTCTGCAATTTTTCTCCTTTAGCTACATGAGAAACAGTTTCCATGGAGGGACCATGCCATTTCCAAGGTTCCAGAATGAAGGCAATGTGGAGCTGAACTTGCAGTAACCTTGTAAACAGTCCTTGTAAAGAATTTTAAGGCACTAGGAATTTGGAGGTTGTTTTTAGCACAGGATAACTTCATGAACTAAGATCATGGCATCCAGTCCCATCACTTCATGACAAATAGATGGGGAAACAGTGGAAATAGTAGCTGACTTTTTTGGGGGGTCTCCAAAATCACTGCAGATGGTGATTGCGGCCACTAAATTAAAAGATGCTTGCTCCTTGGAAGGAAAGTTATGACCAACCTAGACAGCATATTCAAAAGCAGGGACATTACTTTGCCAGCAAAGGTCTGTCTAGTCAAGGCTATGGTTTTTCCAGTGGTCATGTATGGATGTGAGTTGGACTATAAAGAAAGCTGAGCTCTGAAGAATTGCTTTTGAACTGTGGTGTTGGAGAAGACTCTTGAGAGTCCCTTGGATTGCAAGGAGATCCAATGAGTCCCTCTGAAAGGAGATCAGTCCTGGGTGGTCACTGAAAGGACTGATGTTGAAGCTGAAACACCAATACTTTGGCCACCTGATGCGAAGAGCTGACTCATTGGAAAAGTCCCTGATGCTGGGAAAGATTGAGGGCAGGAGGAGAAGGGGACGACAGAGGATGAGATGGTTGAATGGCATCACCAACTCAATGGATATGGGTTTGGGTGGACTCTAGGATTTGGTGATGGACAGGGAAGCCTGGCGTGCTGTGGTTCATGGGGTCGAAAAGAGTCGAACATGACTGAGCATCTGAACTGAACTGTACTGAACTTCATGAAAACAAGCTAATGAAATAAGCATGACTTTTTTGTTATTTATCGACCTATGTCTACTTATTGGCAATTTATAAAAAAAAAGATTTATGCCATGAGATGTATTGATGGTTGAATCTATATTAAAAAATTTGCTGTGGGAATCTGGAAGTTCTGGATTTTATTATACACCAATCTGTGTCATTACAGCGCTCACACCTGTATCTGGTCGTTCTGGCTCTTGTTTTCACTTATATACATAATATGCTGTCAGAAATAAATGTAGACAATGGAGAAAATGAAGCCATTTAATTTTTGTATGTTTAAGCTTATAAAGTAGAAGCTTAAGTTGTTTAATTTCATGACTCTGGAAGTTCCTTTTATTAATGCTGTTGTTAAAACAAAGTGCTTTTATTTTGGTTGAATTAGGTCATTTTTAGGTTCTCATTTCCTGATGTATTCATACAGCAAGTCAGGGATGTTGTTTTCAGATTCTTGATTTATACAGGTGAGTTTTGCTTTATGTTTTGTAGATTTTTATATTTATGTGGTGATGGTGCCATTGATGGGAAGAAGTGGCCTGCTTTATACTCAGCCCAACTGTTGGGCAAATAAATTGATCCCAAACCTAAATATAATGTGGCAATTAGTATGAAAGCATATTGAATAGAATGAGTATTTTAAAATTTGTAACTCAAGAATCACTTTCCTGAAAAGGTCATTTACACTCTCTGGAAGTAGCAGTAGTCTTGAGAGGAGAGAAAAATGGGAACTGGAATTGAGAAGCTACTAAACACAAGGAGAAGTTTTGATGGAGGTATCATAGCACCTGAGAAGTGGAGGGCATAGTGGAAAACCACTTCATAGAAAAAGCACAGAAAAGTAAATTTTCAAAATCTTATTGGGTACAGAATCTGAATATATTTACATGAAAGCCATGGGAATTTGAATTCTATTCTCAAATGCACATAAGGGTCAAGAAATGTTTAAAAGAATATAAGGAAGTTAGCTTTAGTTTAAGATATGTACTTTGCCAGAATAGATGATGGGGAAGGAACAAATGCAAGAGATTGGTCAGATTCTGTTGCTGTGCTGCAGTTCAGAGAGAATGAAATTTAAAAAGCGGTAACTGGTACATCATTTGTCTTTCTCACCATCTACAAGTAGAAAGCAGGACAGAAACCATGAGAAACTTTGTTTCAGACATTTGACAATTAAAAAAAAATCAGGGATTCTTCCTCTGACAGAAAGAAAGCACAGAAGGTGAGCCTCACATTGAACTTGGTCCTCTGGGAATAATGTCTTAACTATAGGACAAGAGTTGAATCAACTAGGACTCCTTACAAGTTTGGGTTTTAAGAGTTTTTCAGAGTTAGGGTTGCTGAAGCAGCTGGAACTTGAAGGACACAGGGCCAGAGATAAAGAAGGGCTATGTATTGATGTGCATTTTTTAGGAGAGGGGAGTTGTCCTTTTTGCCCTGAAGATTAGACTGTATATGTGGTAGGTAAGTCTCTATTGTAAACAGGAGAGAGTAAATTATGAAACAGTGTTGGGAGATGTTGGATTTTCATCCAGGCAGTGCAAAGTGATATTGCTAAAACCCCAGGCATTCAGCTAAGGCAGAAAGTCTAAGTCTTTGGAGGAAGGATCAAGCCCTAGACTAAGAGACACTATCACTAACACACTCCCCACCTCATAGCCAGCAGGAAGGTTCCATTACATTCATTGCCTTCAGATACAAACTATGATACGCTATAGAGGATTGAAACATAATAGACTAAGGAAATAATGCGAGAAGTTCAGAAATCAATGATATAGATAAGGGGAAAGAATAGAAAAATTACAGCTCTGAATTTAGTTATTGAAAAGGAGGAATAAAATTGCTAACCCCCAGTAAGACTTATCTAGATCAGAAACAAATTCCACCAATATTAAGGATGAAAGGAGATATTACTAGTCATGAAGAAAGTAAAATGATAGCTTGGAGTATTACCAGAGATTTATACCAATAAATATGATTATTTAGATGAAATGGACAGCTTCCTTGAAAACTACAACCTATCCAAATTGATAGAAGTGATATAAAAATCTCTTAGTCATGTGAAATCTATTTTAAAAAAATTGAATTCCTCAACAGCCACTTTCCAGTAAAGAAACACCAGGTTTTGATTCTCACACACTTCAGCAGTTGAGAGATATTTTGGTGCTTTCCCATCTTTAAGCAATTGAGAATTCTTCTTAGGTGAATGTTGATGTACAGTTTGTTGAGTGAGTGTGAATTTTTACTTCTCTGGAATACATACCCAGGAATAACAATGCCAGATTATATGATGAGTATGTATTTATTTTTTACAGAAATCACCAGTCTTTTCTGAAGAGTGGCTGTACCGTTTTAACTTTCTTCTGGCAATGAATGAGAGAGAAGGAAGTATCTGCATTCTTGCCATTTTTTACTATTTAAACTTTAGTTTAGCTGTTGTGACAGATGTGTAATTTACCTCGTATAATTTTGACTCATATTTCTCTGATGAATAATGTTGACTATAGTTTCCTGTACCTGTCTATCACCTTTTGTGAAATATCTGTTAATGTCTTGCCCATTTTTTAATTGGATGGGTTGGTTTTTCACTATTGACTGTTGAGGAGTTTATGTATTACAAATCCTTTGCCAGGTATGTGGTTTGCAGATATTTGCTCCCAGTCTGTAGTTTGTCCTTTCATCCTCCTAGTAATTTCTGTGACTGATGAGATATTTCCATTTTAATAGGAATTAATTTATCAGTGTTTCCTTTTATGAATGGTAGCTTGGCTGTCAAACCTAAGAAATTTGTGTAGCCCTAGGGTTCCTGAAGATTCTATGTGTTATTTTTTTCCCTAAAAATTTTATAGTTTTATTTACATTTAAAAGTGTATTCAGTTGAGATGATTTTGTATGAAGTGTGAGATTTACATCAGTGTTCACTCACTTGACTGCAAAGAATATAATCAATCTGATTTTGGTGTTGACCATCTGGTGATGTCCATGTATAGAGTCTTCTCTTGTGCTGTTGGAAGAGGGAGTTTGTTATGACTGGTGCATTTTCTTGGCAGAACTCTATCAGTCTTTGCCCTGCTTCATTCCGTATTCCAAGGCCAAATTTGCCTGTTACTCCAGGTGTTTCTTGACCTCCTACTTTTACATTCCAGTCCCCTATAATGAAAAGGACATCTTTTTTGGGTGTTAGTTCTAAAAGGTCTTGTAGGTCTTCATAGAACCATTCAACTTCTGCTTCTTCAGTGTTACTGGTTGGGGCATAGACTTGGATTACTGTGATATTGAATGGTTTGCCTTGGAAACAAACAGAGATCATTCTGTCATTTTTGAGATTGCATCCAAGTACTGCATTTCGGACTCTTTTGTTGACCATGATGGCTACTCCATTTCTTCTGAGGGATTCCTGCCCGCAGTAGTAGATATAATGGTCATCTGAGTTAAATTCACCCATTCCAGTCCATTTCAGTTCGCTGATTCCTAGAATGTCAACATTCACTCTTGCCATCTCTTGTTTGCCCACTTCCAATTTGCCTTGATTCATGGACCTGACATTCCAGGTTCCTATGCAATATTTCTCTTTACAGCATTGGACCTTGCTTCTATCACCAGTCACATCCATATCTGGGTATTGTTTTTGCTTTGGCTCCATCCCTTCATTCTTTCTGGAGTTATTTCTCCACTGATCTCCAGTAGCATATTGGGCACCTACTGACCTGGGGAGTTTCTCTTTCAGTATCCTATCATTTTGCCTTTTCATACTGTTCATGGGGTTCTCAAGGCAAGAATACTGAAGTGGTTTGCCATTCCCTTCTCCAGTGGACCACATTCTGTCCAATCTCTCCACCATGACCCGCCCGTCTTAGGTTGCCCCATGGGCATGGCTTAGTTTCATTGAGTTAGACAAGGCTGTGGTCCTAGTGTGATTAGATTGACTAGTTTTCTGTGAGTATGGTTTCAGTGTGTTTGCCTTCTGATGCCCTCTTGCAACACCTACCATCTTACTTGGGTTTCTCTTACCTTGGGCGTGGGGTATCTCTTCACGGCTGCTCCAGCCAAGCAGGAGCTGACTGTGGCTCAGACCATGAACTCTTTATTACCAAATTCAGACTTAAATTGAAGAAAGTAGGGAAAACCACTAGAACATTCAGGTGTGACCTAAATCAAATCCCTTATGATTATACAGTGGAAGTGAGAAATAGATTTAAGGGCTTAGATCTGATAGATAGAGTGCCTGATGAACTATGGAATGAGGTTTGTGACATTGTACAGGAGACAGGGATCAAGATCATCCCCATGGAAAAGAAATGCAAAAAAGCAAAATGGCTCTCTGGGGAGGCCTTACAAATAGCTGTGAAAAGAAAAAAAGCAAAAAGCAAAGGAGAAAAGGAAAGATATAAGCATCTGAATGCAGAGTTCCAAATAATAGCAAGAAGAGATAAGAAAGCCTGCCTCAGCGATCAATGCAAAGAAATAGAGGAAAACAACAGAATGGGAACGACTAGGGATCTCTTCAAGAAAATCAGAGATACCAAAGGAACATTTCATGCAAAGATGAGCTCGATAAAGGACAGAAATGGTATGGACCTAACAGAAGGAGAAGATATTAAGAAGAGATGGCAAGAATACACAGAAGAACTGTACAAAAAAGATCTTCACGACCCAGATAATCACGATGGTGTGATCACTGACCTAGAGCCAGACATCTTGGAATGTGAAGTCAAGTGGGCCTTGGAAAGCATCACTACGAACAAAGCTAGTGGAGGTGATGGAATTCCAGTAGAGCTATTCCAAATCCTGAAAGATGATGCTGTGAAAGTGCTGCACTCAATATGCCAGCACATTTGGAAAACTCAGCAGTGGCCACAGGACTAGAAAACGTCAGTTTTCATTCCAATCTCAAAGAAAGGCAATGCCAAAGAATGCTCAAACTATCGCACAATTGCACTCATCTCAAATGCTAGTAAAGTAATGCTCAAAATTCTCCAAGCCAGTCTTCAGCAATATGTGAACCATGAACTTCCAGATGTTCTAGCTGGTTTTAGAAAAGGCAGAAGAACCAGAGACCAAATTGCCAACATCTGCTGGATCATGGAAAAAGCAAGAGAGTTCCAGAAAATCATCTATTTCTGCTTTATTGACTATGCCAAACCCTTTGACTGTGCTGATCACAACAAACTGTGGAAAATTCTGAAAGAGATGGGAATACCAGACCACCTGATCTGCCTCTTGAGAAATCTGTATGCAGGTCAGGAAGCAACAGTTAGAACTGGACATGGAACAACAGACTGGTTCCAAATAGGAAAAGGAGTACATCAAGGCTGTATATTGTCACCCTGCTTATTTAACTTCTATGCAGGGTACATCATGAGAAACGCTGGGCTGGAAGAAGCACAAGCTGGAATCAAGATTTCCGGGAGAAATATCAATAACCTCAGATATGCAGATGACACCACCCTTATGGCAGAAAGTTAAGAGGAACTAAAAAGCTTCTTGATGAAAATGAAAGAGGAGAGTGAAAAAGTTGGCTTAAAGCTCAACATTCAGAAAACGAAGATCATGGCATCCAGTCCCATCACTTCCTGGGAAATAGATGGGGAAACGGTGGAAACAGTGTCAGACTTTATTTTGGGGGGGCTCCAAAATCACTGCAGATGGTGACTGCAGCCATGAAATTAAAAGATGCTTACTCCTTGGAAGGAAAGTTATGACCAACCTAGACAGCATATTCAAAAGCAGAGACATTACTTTGCCAACAAAGGTCCGTCTAGTCAAGGCTATGGTTTTTCCTGTGGTCATGTATGGATGTGAGAGTTGGACTGTGAAGAAGGCTGAGCACTGAAGAATTGATGCTTTTGAACTGTGGTGTTGGAGAAGACTCTTGAGAGTCCCTTGGACTGCAAGGAGATCCAACCAGTCCATTCTGAAGGAGATCAGCCCTGGGATTTCTTTGGAAGGAATGATGCTAAAGCTGAAACTCCAGTACTTTGGCCACCTCATGCGAAGAGTTGACTCATTGAAAAAGACTCTGATGTTGGGAGGGATTGGGGGCAAGAGGAAAAGCGACGACAGAGGATGAGATGGCTGGATGGCATCACTGACTCGATGGACGTGAGTCTGAGTGGACTCCAGGAGTTGGTGATGGACAGGGAGGCCTGGCGTGCTGCGATTCATGGGGTCACAAAGAGTCGGACACAACTGAGCGACTGATCTGATCTGATCTCTCACTCATTTGACTTGGGGATGTAGAAGTGTTCTGACAGCATTTCTGGGAAGCGCTGTTCTTCTGCACTGAGTTGCTCTTGCATCTTTCAAAAAAAAAAAAAATTGGGAGAGGAAAGCTTATTTATGTGGAAATTTTCCTGGGATCTTTATTCTGTGCAGTTCCCTTCTACTGAATTACTTGAACAGTTTTAAGAGTACATTACGATTCATTTATTGTGTTTTAGTGTATTTTCCTTGTTATACTTTTCTTAGTGTCAGGGGAGTGTGTGATTTCCTCGGTTCTATCTCACCACAGCAAAAATTTGAAACAGTGGACCGGTGTTACAGCTCTGTTACAGCTCAGTTATATTTTGCAAGCAAAGGAAAATACATCCTCAAGGCATGAGGGTGGGCCAACCCAAAAGAAAGGGGTTCAATTTGGCTTCTCTTCTTATATGTTTTTTCTCCTCCTCCTGAACCTGCCCTCTGTAAATTGGGCTAGCCATGAGGGCTGTTTATTTCACCTGAGGTTCTCACTCCGGTCTTCAGACCTTCCTTTGTTCCATTTTTGCAGGCTTCTCCCTTCTTTGTCTTTTTGCCACTGGCTTTTTGGGCTCCTTTTTCCTATTGTAACTACCTAACAGTTCCCCTTCAGGAGACGGGAGGCCCAATTCTTTGGGAGTAGAGGTGTCGAGGTCTCTCTGGCTACTCTCTCCTGAGTTGGGATGATAAGGGGCATTGGGCCTCCCCGTCTTGCTGGTATCAAGCCTCAGAGTCCTTATAGCAGTGTCCATCTAAAGGTGAGTGATATTTTCTGTGATCGGGTGTAGTTTTATATATCCTTGTTGAACTGGCACTGCATGTTGTAGCTTGTTGACAGGTGTTTTGAGTGTCCTCTTCTGTTTTCTTCCATTGTTTGACTCATGAGTAGTGAATCCAGTAATCGTATCCTGGTACCTTGACTGCTGTGGGGGTAGAAAGTATTACAGAATACAAGTCCTTCCATATAGGCTAGAGTTGAACCTTTGGGGAGCCATATTTCCAGACTTAATTAGAACTTGAGTCCTTGGAGCATATACTGGTGGCTCTTTTCTAAAACCGACTTGAACATCTGGAAGTTCATGGTTCACATATTGCTGAAGCCTGGCTTGGAGAATTTTGAGCATTACCTTACTAGTGTGTGAGATGAGTGCAATTGTGCAGTAGTTTGAGCATTCTTTGGCATTGCCTTTCTTTGGGATTGGAATGAAAACTGACCTTTTCTAGTCCTGTGGCCACTGCTGAGTTTTCCAAATGTGCTGGCATATTGAGTGCAGCACTTTCACAGCATCATCTTTCAGGATTTGGAATAGCTCAACTGGAATTCCATCACTTCCACTAGCTTTGTTCGTAGTGATGCTTTCTAAGGCCCACTTGACTTCACATTCCAAGATGTCTGGCTCTAGGTCAGTGATCACACCATCGTGATTATCTTGGTCATGAAGATCTTTTTTGTACAGTTCTTCTGTGTATTCATGCCACCTCTTCTTAATATCTTTTATGCTTCTGTTAGGTCCATACCACTTCTGTGTGGATCACAATAAACTGAAAAATTCTGAAAGAGATGGGAATTTGACCTGACCTGCCTCTTGAGAAAGCTATATGCAGGTCAGGAAGCAACAGTTAGAACTGGATATGGAACAACAGACTGGTTCCAAATAGGAAAAGGAGTACATGAAGGCTGTATATTGTCACCCTGCTTATTTAACTTCTATGCAGGGTACATCATGAGAAACGCTGGGCTGGAAGAAGCACAAGCTGGAATCAAGATTTCCGGGAGAAATATCAATAACCTCAGATATGCAGATGACACCACCCTTATGGCAGAAAGTTAAGAGGAACTAAAAAGCCTCTTGATGAAAGTGAAAGAGGAGAGTGAAAAAGTTGGCTCAAAGCTCAACATTCAGAAAACGAAGATCATGGCATCTGGTCCCATTACTTCCTGGGAAATAGATGGGAAAACAGTGGAAACAGTGTCAGACTTTATTTTTGTGGGCACCAAAATCACTGCAGATGGTGACTGCAGCCATGAAATTAAAAGACGCTTACTCCTTGGAAGGAAAGCTATGACCAACCTAGATAACATATTGAAAAGCAGAGACATTACTTTGTCAACAAAGGTCCATCTAGTCAAGGCTATGGTTTTTCCTGTGGTCATGTATGGAGTGAGAGTTGGACTGTGAAGAAAGCTGAGTGCCGAAAAATTGATGCTTTTGAACTGTCGTGTTGGAGAAGACTCTTGAGACTCCCATGGACTGCAAGGAGATCCAACCAGTCCATTCAAAAGGAGATCAGTCGTGGGTGTTCATTGGAAGGAATGATGCTAAAGCTGAAACTCCAATACTTTGGCCACCTCATGCGAAGAGTTGACTCATTGGAAAAGACTCTGATGCTGGGAGGGATTGGGGGCAGGAGGAAAAGGGGATGATAGAGGATGAGATGGCTGGATGGCATCACCAACTCAATGGACGTGAGTTTGAGTGAACTCTGGGAGTCGGTGATGGACAGGGAGGCCCAGTGTGCTGCAATTCATGGGGTCACAAAAAGTTGGACACGACTGAGCAACTGAACTGAATCCCTTCCATCAGGAAGCTTACACAGGCTCCTTAGCATCATCCACCAGTGGGCAGACAGAAAAAGCAAGAAGAACCACAGTCCTAGATCAGCTAGAACCAAACCACATGACAGAAAGTTAAGCAGGATGAAAAAGCAGAGGGCTTTGTTCCAGATGAAAGGACAAGATAAAACCCCAGAAAAACAACCAAATGAAGTGGAGACCTAGGAAACTTTCCAGTAAAAGATGATCCAGGACCTTGGGGAAAGAATGGAGGCAAAGATTGAAAAGATGAAAGAAATGTTAACCAAAGAGCTAGAAGCACTAAAAAAAAAACAAAAAAATAAAATAGAGAGGGAGAGAGAGACAGATGAAAGAATCAATAGCAGAATAACTGATGCAGAAGAATGGGTAAGTGAACTGGAGGACAGAATGTTGGAAATCACTGCCGCTGAACAGCATGTAGAAAAAGAATGAAAAAAAAAAAAATGAAGACAGCCTAAGAGACCTCTGGGATAACATTAACTGCACCAGCATTTGCATTACAGGGGTCCCAGAAAGAGAAGAGAAAGGACATGAAAAAATATTTGAAGAAATGATATCTGAAAACCTCCCTAACATTGGAAAAGAAATAGTCAACCAAGTCCAGGAAGCACAGAGAGTCTCAGGCAATATAAATCCCAAGTAAGAATACACATAACATTCCAGGTTCCTATGCAATATTGCTCTTTACAGCATCTGACCTTGCTTCTATCACCAGTCACATCCATAACTGAGTGTTGTTTTTGCTTTGGCTACATCTCTTCATTCTTTCTGGAGTTATTTCTCCACTCATCTCCAGTAGCGTATTGGGCACCTACCTACCTGGGGAGTTCCTCTTTCAGTATCCTATCATTTTGCCTTTTCATACTGTTCATGGGGTTCTCGAGGCAAGAATACTGAAGTGGTTTGCCAGATCTGATAGATAGAGTCCCTGATGAACTATGGACAAAGGTTAGTGACATTATACAGGAGACAGGGATCAAGATCATCCCCATGGAAAAGAAATGCAAAAAAGCAAAATGGCTGTCTGGAGAGGCCTTACAAATAGCTGTGAAAAGAAAAAAAGCAAAAAGCAAAGGAGAAAAGGAAAGATATAAGCATCTGCATGCAGAGTTCCAAAGAATAGCAAGAAGAGATGAGAAAGCCTTCTTCAGCGATCAATGCAAAGAAATAGAGGAAAACAACAGAATGGGAAAGACTAGAGATCTCTTTAAGAAAACTAGAGATACCTGGGGAACATTTCATGCAAAGATGAGCTCGATAAAGGACAGAAATGGTATGGACCTAACAGAAGCATAAAAGATATTAAGAAGAGATGGCAAGAATACACAGAAGAACTGTACAAAAAAGATCTTCACGACCCAGATAATCACGATGGTGTGATCACTGACCTAGAGCCAGACATCTTGGAATGTGAAGTCAAGTGGGCCTTAGAAAGCATCACTACGAACAAAGCTAGTGGAAGTGATGGAATTCCAGTTGAGCTATTCCAAATCCTGAAAGATGATGCTGTGAAAGTGCTGCACTCAATATGCCAGCACATTTGGAAAACTCAGCAGTGGCCACAGGACTAGAAAAGGTCAGTTTTCATTCCAATCCCAAAGAAAGGCAATGCCAAAGAATGCTCAAACTACTGCACAATTGCACTCATCTCACACACTAGTAAGGTAATGCTCAAAATTCTCCAAGCCAGGCTTCAGCAATATGTGAACCATGAACTTCCAGATGTTCAGGCTGGTTTTAGAAAAGGCAGAAGAACCAGAGATCAAATTGCCAACATCCACTGAATCATCAAAAAAGCAAGAGAGTTCCAGAAAAACATCTATTTCTGCTTTATTGACTGTGCCCAACCAAGCCTTTGACTGTGTGGATCACAATAAACTGTGGAAGGGATTAGTGGTGGGGAAAACTGGGTCTTGCTCTGGTGAGCAGGGCTATGCTCACTAAAATGGTAATCCAATTATCCACTGATGAGTGGAGTTTTTTGACCAGAGGTGACCCAACCCTTGGGTGTATGGGCTCTGTGATCAGGTTAATAGTGACCTCCAAGGGGGCTTATGCGAAGGGCCTCTTCCAGGATTGCTGCTGCCAGTGCCTGTGTCCCCACAGTGAGTCACTTCTGACCCACATGTCCACTCGTGTGTGTGTGTTGTGTATGCTAGTGTTGCAGACATTCCAACTCTAGCAGGTACGTCTGGTTCAGTCTTCTGTGGGGTCACTGAACTCTTTTCCCCTGGGTTTTGGTGCACACAGATTTTTTTTTGCCCTCCAAAAGTGAAGTCTCTGCCTCCCCCAGTCCTGTGAAAGCCCTATAATCAAATCCCACTGGCCTTCAAAGTCAGATTCCCTGGGGATTCCCAGTCTCTTTGCCAAATCCCCAGGCTGGGAAGTTTGACATGAGGCTCAGAACCTTCACAATAGTGGGAGAACTTCTTTGGTGTTATTATTCTCCAAATCATGGGTTGCCCACCTACCAGGTATGGGATCTGATTTTATCATGTTTGTGCTCCTCCTACAATCTTGTTGTGGTTTCTTCTTTGTCTTTAGATATAGATTATCTTTTTTTGGTGGAATCTGGTGACCTCCTGTTGATAGTTGTTCAAGAGCTACTTGGCGATTTTGGTGCTCTTGTAGGAGGAGATGAGTGCATGTCCTTCTACTCCACCATCTTGAACAGGAAGGCCCTCTAAATTTATAATTTTAGTTTAGTTTTTTTGTTGTTGTTGTTCCCCTCTCTCTTGTTGTTTTAGGTGAAATTTGGGTTGCTTTTTTTGAGATTTTTCTTCTTTCTTAAGGTAAGATTTTATTGTGATGAACTTCCTTCTTAGAACTGCTTTTGCTGCAGTTTTGGACCATTGTGCTTTTGTTTCCATTTGTCTCCAGGTATTTTCTAATTTCCACTTTGAGTTCTCCAGTGATCTATTGGTTGTTTAGCAGCATATTGTTTAGCCATTATGTGTTTGTGTTTTTTTTATAGTTTTTTTCTTGTAGTTTATTTCTATTCTCATAGCCTTGTGATAAAAAAAAAAATGCTGGATGTGATTTTGATTTTCTTAAATATGCTGGGCTCATCTTGTGGCCCAGCATATGGTCAATCCTGGAGAATATTTCATGTTCACTTGAGAAGAATGTGTATTCTTCTATTTTTGGATGGAATGCTCTATAACTATCAGTTATGTCCAACTTCACCAGAACTTTTAAGTAAATTCATAACTTTAAATACTTGGCAGTGGTTTAGTCGCTAAGTCGTGTCTGATTCTTTGCTACCGCATGGACTATAGCCCATCAGGCTCCCCTGTCCATGAGGTTTTCGAGGCAAGACTACTAAAGTGGGTTGCCATTTCCTTTTCCAGGGGATCTTCCTCACCCAGGGGATCTTCTCAACCCAGGGATCAAATCTGGGTCTCCTGCATTGCAGGAGGATTTTTTTTTTTTTTTTTTACCAACTGAGCCACCAAGGAAGCCTTTTAAAATACTTATAAATACAATAATAATGGAAATTACAGTTACAAAACTACTATTTAAATTATCATATTTTGTTTTTCTATTTTAGAAACAGTTATTTGGCTTTCTTTGTCTCCCAGATAGCTGAAAGAGGACTTATATGTAGGAAAAGTGCAGATCCATGTGATTTTGAAGGATATGGCAATGGAATTTCTGAGTCTTGTATACCCGATGTGAAATCTGCTGATTTTGAATTTTGCAGTAATAAGACTACCTATTGCTTTGGTGGGAGATGCCGAGACACAAATATACAGTGTGCAGAGTTGTTTGGAAGATGTAATATTTGTACTTTTTTTCTATGGTTTATTTTTAAACTATATCTTTAGGTTAGTAACCTACCCTGTCACCATAATAATGATTATTGTTTAAATGTAAATTTGGAGATAAATTACAAATAAAATAAACTTTGACCTATATCAAGGCGTAAAATAGATCTAGTAAGTATAAAACAAAAGAATAGGATAATAGTAAAATTTCAGGTGATTGGTGGAAATGGAGTAGACTATTAGAATTACAGATAAGGGAGCAAATGAGTGTTTTACTTGTTAGTAATTTCTGTAGGGTAATAATAG